>NC_064615.1:1120949779-1121252809 GCF_023898315.1 Schistocerca nitens
GCTTTAAATACTTCTGTTATTTACTCTTTCTGTACGAACTTTGTTGTAGAACCCCTTTTTTCTTACGTGTGGTAATAAACATTCATTTAGACAGAATTAAGCACATTTAAAATTTCGTGAACTTTAGCAACCCTCTCATGCTGATAAATTCAAACTAACTGATTAATAACATTTATGACTTTGAAAATTATTTAAATTAATTTTTTTACGTATTTCGGCCATGGCATATATTTTCTATATGCAGTGGGTTTTTAAATATTTACTGAATTCTTTCCCGGCGTTAGCTATGGAACACAAGACTGTCTCTGTTAGCATAAAATGGTTAAATATTGCCAAGCCGACCTGAACGTTTAATTATCATTGACAAAACACATTTCACTATATGTTTAAGTTATTTGCTTTAGAAATTGAAAGAACCAACAGATTAACAACTTCAACGTTAATTATCCGCCTATGAATGCACAAATGTAAAACCAGTAATAAATTCATTCAGCCTCAGGATCGCTGTAAAAGAAAAATATTTCGTAATTCACTGCCAATTTTACCTGCTCCCGATTTACGGGTTTGGTTAATTTTATAGTGGAACAATTTTTTAAATGTGCCGCCGCCGCAAATCGTTCGGTTGCGGCACAGCCCAGCAACACCAACGATAATCGCTAAAAGTGCTGAAAATTCTTTAAAGAAATATTATAGATGACATGGGCAAGCTAATGTACATTAGTAATACACAATTTTGATAAATTATAATGTATTTAGGTCACAACAGTAATTAAAATTACACACCTTTATAATTTCTGCTCTAATGGCGGCTAAAGATAGATACAGACAAAAGAAGTCTACTCAGTCATATAATGCTACGTAACAGGTTCCTCTATCTCTCAGCTCTCGAGGAAGACGACAAAGAATGCACACCATGCAGTGCTATTTATATTACTGCTGACCATTAACATCTCTTTGTAATCCTACAACATTATTCTCCTCTGTGGCTATATTTTACATTTTTTTCATCGCAGATATTAACATATTTCGTAATCACATTATGAGTATAGAAATATTACATTCATAAATACATCGAGAATATTATTACAGAAAATTTTACAATAATAACCAACGTCCTTTATACAAAATTAAATAATACTTTTTGTTAAACAATTACAGTACATACGAATTGCTTCATAGCGGCGTACATAGTACAATTAAATGTCATTTCATTTTATTAATAGTGTGTGTACTGCCAGGGAACGTTACAGGTGTAAAGGATTTAATGAGGGAAAGGTAAATGCGTAGATGGTAAAAGCGATATGGAGATGTGGATGAAGAAGATAAACACGTTCACCTGTTTGTAACTTCACTGAGTGAGGTGAAATGGAATTATAAATGTGTGCAGCACATGCGAAGTGTGATATAAAATAGTGAAACTGTCGTGTCTGAAGTTCGAAATATTACGTAGGGTGTGAAATAAAATAATGACATGCTGATGATGTCACATATGTCCAGAAACATGGTTCGTAAGGAAACTAAGCTGAATTTGTGTTTTGCAGAAATAGGTGGAATACGCTCGTACAATATTAGTTCGCTGTCGTAGTCTTCAAAGGGTCGCTTATCCTGACCAGAGGTGCCATCCTGGAGCGGAAGTACTTTCGCCATAGGCTGACGTTATTTCTAGCATCTCTCTTCAGCTGCACAGACTGTACGCTTGCCACACGTCATTCTGAGACGCTACTCCCGAGGTACATGATTATCACCATGTCTTAGATGTGATGGTTAAAATGGCTCTGAGCGCTATGGAACTTAACAGCTGTGGTCATCAGTCCCCTAGAACTTAGAACTACTTAAACCTAACTAACCTAAGGACATCACACACATCCATGCCCGAGGCAGGATTCGAACCTGCGACCGCAGCACTCGCGCGGTGCCGGACTGGGCGAGAAGAACCGCTCGGCTACCGCGGCCAGCTTAGATGTGATGACTGCATAGTACAGTTCTTGACGTCAGTCACATGTACATTTTAAATAAATATAGTAGAGGATTCGGAGTCTGTCTATAGCAATTCCCTCACTTTCTGTCATGTGTATATTTGTAACACCAGCCTCACTCCCTCCATCCTAACCCTCCCCCAGGCGGCAGGTCATAAATAACTCGCCACAGAACCTCGAGGCCTCTACCTATTCGACACGAAATGAGCGCTCCAAAGAAGTGGCACTATCTGATGGAAAATATAATGAGAGACAGACCCCCAAGTATAAGAGGAGACTGACGGTATTCTGTCGTCCGAACAGGAGCAGTAACAGTAAAATGCGTCGTTCAGGAGATGTAAGTGACTTCGAATGTCGATTTCACACTGGAGTAACAAATACTTAAGGGAACCCATCTAAAGCTAACTATATCGGCAGTTGGTGATGTAACTGTAAAATGAAAATACACTCCTGGAAATGGAAAAAAGAACACATTGACACCGGTGTGTCAGACCCACCGTACTTGCTCCGGACACTGCGAGAGGGCTGTACAAGCAATGATCACACGCACGGCACAGCGGACACACCAGGAACCGCGGTGTTGGCCGTCGAATGGCGCTAGCTGCGCAGCATTTGTGCACCGCCGCCGTCAGTGTCAGCCAGTTTGCCGTGGCATACGGAGCTCCATCGCAGTCTTTAACACTGGTAGCATGCCGCGACAGCGTGGACGTGAACCGTATGTGCAGTTGACGGACTTTGAGCGAGGGCGTATAGTGGGCATGCGGGAGGCCGGGTGGACGTACCGCCGAATTGCTCAACACGTGGGGCGTGAGGTCTCCACAGTACATCGATGTTGTCGCCAGTGGTCGGCGGAAGGTGCACGTGCCCGTCGACCTGGGACCGGACCGCAGCGACGCACGGATGCACGCCAAGACCGTAGGATCCTACGCAGTGCCGTAGGGGACCGCACCGCCACTTCCCAGCAAATTAGGGACACTGTTGCTCCTGGGGTATCGGCGAGGACCATTCGCAACCGTCTCCATGAAGCTGGGCTACGGTCCCGCACACCGTTAGGCCGTCTTCCGCTCACGCCCCAACATCGTGCAGCCCGCCTCCAGTGGTGTCGCGACAGGCGTGAATGGAGGGACGAATGGAGACGTGTCGTCTTCAGCGATGAGAGTCGCTTCTGCCTTGGTGCCAATGATGGTCGTATGCGTGTTTGGCGCCGTGCAGGTGAGCGCCACAATCAGGACTGCATACGACCGAGGCACACAGGTCCGACATCCGGCATCATGGTGTGGGGAGCGATCTCCTACACTGGCCGTACACCACTGGTGATCGTCGAGGGGACACTGAATAGTGCACGGTACATCCAAACCGTCATCGAACCCATCGTTCTACCATTCCTAGACCGGCAAGGGAACTTGCTGTTCCAACAGGACAATGCACGTCCGCATGTATCCCGTGCCACCCAACGTGCTCTAGAAGGTGTAAGTCAACTACCCTGGCCAGCAAGATCTCCGGATCTGTCCCCCATTGAGCATGTTTGGGACTGGATGAAGCGTCGTCTCACGCGGTCTGCACGTCCAGCACGAAAGCTGGTCCAACTGAGGCGCCAGGTGGAAATGGCATGGCAAGCCGTTCCACAGGACTACATCCAGCATCTCTACGATCGTCTCCATGGGAGAATAGCAGCCTGCATTGCTGCGAAAGGTGGATATACACTGTACTAGTGCCGACATTGTGCATGCTCTGTTGCCTGTGTCTATGTGCCTGTGGTTCTGTCAGTGTGACCATGTGATGTATCTGACCCCAGGAATGTGTCAATAAAGTTTCCCCTTCGTGGGACAATGAATTCACGGTGTTCTTATTTCAATTTCCAGGAGTGTATAAAGGAGCAGCATCAGCTAAAACAAGACAAAGAAGACATGTTGTGGTGACAGAGATGGACCGACGAGTAGTGTGAATGGAAGGTGTAAAAAAAAAATCGTCTAAAGTCAGCGTGAGTTTCAAAATGCCACCAGTAGTCCTGCCAATACAGTACCTGTGCGTAGGCAGTTACAAAAAATGGGATACACTGGCTGAGCAGCTCCTCTTAAGCCTCACAGTTTTATGCATTAGTGGCAATCAATATAAAGGAATCTATTTTTGTAGGAAAATTAACGTTTTCAATTGGAATAATAGTGCACAATGAATATGCCATAGTACGAGAAACAGAGGACTGACGTATGCAGTGAAAGAGTGAAATGATATCGCATTTGATGCCAGTTGTAGGACGATATTTTAAAAAATATCGGGAATTCGATACATCAATATTTAAAAAAATATCATTAACAGTCCCCGATATTTGGAAAAATGGTGTAGATATACCGATATACCGACGAATATTGTATAGACGTACCGGCCAAAACCAATATTGGTTGAGCATTGTAAATGTACTACCGGGTTTAGTGCTGTGTATTTAAGTATTGATTTGTTATTAGATATTTCGTACACCAACAAGCAAGTAGCCTGCTGATCCTTCACAGAGCAAGCATTGAAAGAAAAACTATGCTCGTTCACATTTGGCGAAAAACACTTTGCTGTAAATGGTAACTGTATGTAAGAGACATAATGGAAGATGTCCTGTGTTTCTGTCGTTCGGTTGCGTTATATATCGGATTTGTCTGGAACACTTCATGTCGACTTCGCTGTTTCTTTTTCATATTTATAAATGCCAGTGACCTAGCAGTTGTAGTGTCAAAATTGCGTGGTGAAGTTAAACGTTGCAGTCTCCGTTAATAGTGCTGAACGCCGATCACGTCAGCATTTCCCCTCAAACGTCCTCCCCACCGTAAAGACCAATCTTGTCATTTTTGTTCATCATTTTTGGCAGCTGTTTTTGAAGAATGCCGACGTGAAGACACAGAACACTAGCTGCGTTAAAAATTGTTTTTTTAACGCAACTGGTGTGTCATTTCTTCACAATCGACTTCTTCTTTGTGTTACCTAGACTTGCTTCACACAGTGAAAAAGAAACGTTGGACGTGGTGAAAGCTGCAAATTAAGTAAGACGCCTTCACGCAGTGAATGTAAAATTATGTTCTACCAGAATTTCAAAAGACCAACTTGAAATATTTATCAAAAATTACGAAACAAATATAACATAAATAAAAAATATCGGCATTTGATATTGCCTTTTCGATATCGATATATCTGAGAAAAATTTATCACCTAAATATATCGACATGTTTTGGAAAAAATTTCGATGTATCGACATACCGGTATTATATCGACAGCCCTAGTCAGTAGACCAGTATACAACAAGACATCAACGATTCGGGTGGTAGTATATGGAACTCGCTATAAAGGCAGTCGGCTGTATACGGTGGTAGGGTGTGCAAATTGGAATTTGTGGTAGGGACTATGGGACCAAACTGTTGAGGTCATCGGTCCCTAGGCTTACGCAGTACTTAATCTAACTTCAACTGATTTACACTAAGGACAACACACACACCCGTGCCCGAGGGAGGACTCGAACCTCCGACGGGGGAAGCCGCACGAACCGTGATGAGTCGCCACAGACCGCACGGCTACCCCGCGCGGCTAGGGTGTGCGTATGTACCTTTAGTGCGGATAAGAAACAGAGACAACTAGTGACAGTGCGTGTTGCAGACATAAATCACGATTGTGAGAGCGCTACGTGCAAAACGGTTATCATGTGACGAAAGAGCAAAAATCGGTGTATACAAGGAAATGGGACTCTAATTGTCAAATCGCCAGGAAGCTGAAATTTTCAAATACAGCGTTAGATAATTTCGTTAGATTGGGAGTACGATATTGACAGAACGGAAAATACGGGCAAAATATAAAATTATCTGACTCATCGAAATGATTACGTTTACGCAAAGCAAGATCCGCAGTTAGTTTTTCTTGTCATCTTGTTGCTGATTTACACTTGCCAGTAACTGCCACACTGTACGACAAATTTTGACACATGACGAACACCTTGCTTTCAAGAATCGACAGCAGAAACCTGCTCTAACACCCAAACATAAACAGGCTAGACAGCAATTTGCTGAAAATCATACATCATGGACTTCGGAATGGATAAACAGGTTTGCAGTTATGAAAAGAAGTTCAATTTAAATGGATCAAATGTATTTTAGTATTATTGGCATGATCTGAGAAAAGAGCAACAGGTAACAATGTTCAGAAATTTTGGTGGTGGAAGTGTTATAATCTGGGCAGTCTCCTGCGCCAAAGGTAAATCACGCACTGCATCACTGAACATTAGAATGAACTCTAACATGTACAGTGACATGTTAGAGATAAAATTTATGAGAATGTATGGAGACCTATGGACGAAAGTCAAACGTTTCAACGAGAAAATGCTTCTCAGGATGTTTTTGCTAGAACCAAAAAGTGTTTTGATGATGAAGATATTTATGTCTTGCCCTGCCCTGCACGTAACCCGGATTTGAACCGTCTGGAAAAACCTTTGGGGAATACGTGGAAGGCGTTTTTATGGCAATGGAAGCAAGTTTGTGTCCGTATGTGAGGAGAGAAGAGCGCTACGAGAAGAGTGGGCAACAATTCACTGCATTAACTACAAACACTTACAAAATCAAAGCCTAAGAGAATTTCTGAGGTATTATAAAGAACGGAGGTTGGACAAAGTACTTAAAACGCAATAGCACAACAGGACAGCAAATGCCTTTCTACCAGTCCACCCAGGAAAAGGAAAAGCCTTATGTTGTTAATGGTGGTTTGAAAGCAACTATGTAATTCCGTCATGATTGTTTATGTATTGTATGCATCTACTAACTCTGTAATGAACTCGATACATGTATGCTTCAGACATTGGACTATTGGTGTCGCGAGAACCTCGCCTTTATTCTGATTTCCAATACTGCAGTCAGTGCTAAGCGGCGTTTGATACGGAGCAAAGAGTGGTGCGACATGACGGTGGATGACAGGAAACCAGTGATTTGGAGTGATGAATCAAACTATACACTGTGACAATCTGACGGTAGCATTTGGCTTTGTCGAGTGACTAGGGGACGTTACTTGATATCAGGTGTAGTGTCAACAGCGAAGCACAGAGCAGGTGGTGTTACGATATAGGCGTGTCTCCTGTGGTTAGGGTGGAGCAGCCTTACTATGCTTACAGAAACTCTGATTACTGAAGGATACGAACATACTTTACGGCACTGTGTACTGCGTACGGTAGAGGAACAGCTGGGGGACGATGACTGTATAGTATGACAATGTGCCCAGACGTAAAGCACCATCAGTGAGGCAGTGTTTTGTGAACACTAACATTCATGACGTAGACTGGCCTGCCTAGAGCACCGATCTGAACCAGCTAGAACACCTCCGTGATGAATCTGAAAGTCGGCTTCACTCCAGGCACCAGTATTCAACTTCACTACCTTCTCTGGTCTCAACTCTTGAGGAAGAATGTTCTGCCTTTGCGCCTCAGATATTCGGACATCTCATTGGAAGTGTCCCCAATAGAGTTCAGGCTGTCATAAATGAAAGTGGTGGACGCACCACATATTAAGTCCACTAGTAGATATCCCGACACTTTTGATCACCTAGTGTATCTTATTCAGTCTCGGCTGTGGACGGCAATCAACTTCGTCACTATTTAGAGGCGGTACCAGTTACTGCGAAGACCGGGTATGATGGACAGGATTTCAATTTTTATAAAACGGTTTGTTGTTGTTGTTGTGGTCTATAGTCCTGAGACTGGTTTGATGCAGCTCTCCATGCTAATCTATCCTGTGCAAGTTCCTTCATCTCCCAGTACCTACTGCAACCTACATCCTTCTGAATCTGCTTAGTGTATTCATCTCTTGGTCTCCCTCTACGATTTTTACCCTCCACTCTGCCCTCCAATGCTAAATTTGTGATCCCTTGATGCCTCAGGACATGTCCTACCAATCGATCGCTTCTTCTAGTCAAGTTGTGCCACAAACTTCTCTTCTTCCCAAACCTATTCAATACCTCCTCATTAGTTATGTGATCTACCCACCTAATCTTCAACATTTTTCTGTAGCACCACATTTCGAAAGCTTCTATTCTCTTCTTGTCCAAACTATTTATTGTCCATGTTTCACTTCCATACATGGCTACACTCCATACAAATACTTTCACAAACGACTTCCTGACACTTAAATCTATACTCGATGTTAACAAATTTCTCTTCTTCAGAAACGCTTTCCTTGCCATTGCCAGTCTACATTTTATATCCTCTCCACTTCGACCAGCATCAGTTATTTTGCTCCCCAAATAGCAAAACTCCTTTACTATTTTAAGTGTCTCATTTCCGAATCTAATTCCCTCAGCACCGCCCGACTTAATTCGACTACATTCCATTATCCTCATTTTACTTTTGTTGATGTTATATCCTCCTCTCAAGACACTGTCCATTCCGTTCAACTGCTCTTCCAAGTCATTTGCTTTCTCTGACAGAATTACAATGTCATCGGCGAACCTCAACGTTTTTATATCTTCTCCCTGGATTTTAATACCTACTGCAAATTTTCCTTTTGTTTCCTTTACTGTTTGCTCAATATACAGATTGAATAACATCGGGGAGAGGCTACAACCCTGTCTCACTCCCTTCCAAACCACTGCTTCCCTTTCGTGCCCCTCGACTCTTATAACTGCCTTCTGGTTTCTGGACAAATTGTAAATAGCCATTCGATCCCTTTGTTTTACACCTGCCACCCTTAGAATTTGAAAGAGAGTATTCCAGTCAACATTGTCAAAAGCTTTCTCTAAGGCTACAAATGCTAGAAACGTAGGTATGCCATTCCTTAATATTTCTTCTAAGATAAGTCGTAGGGTCAGTATTGCCTCACGTGTTCCAACATTTCTACGGAATCCAAACTGATCTTCCCCGAGGTCGGCTTCTACCAGTTTTTCCATTCGTGTGTAAAGAATTCGCGTTAGTATTTTGCAGCTGTGACTTATTAAACTGATAGTTCGGTAATTTTCACACCTGTCAACACCTGGTTTCTTTGGCATTGTAACTATTATATTCTTCTTGAAGTCTGAGGGTATTTCGCCTGTCTCGTTCATCTTGCTCACCAGATGGTAGAATTTTGTCAGGACTGGCTCTCCCAAGGCCGTCAGTAGTTCTAATCGAATGTTGTCTACTCCCGGGGCCTTGTTTCGACTCAGGTCTTTCAGTGCTCTGTCTTGTCGATCTCATTTTTGAGACGTTTGTATTCCTTTTTGCCTGCTTCATTTACTGCATTTTTATATTTTCTCCTTTCATCAATTAAATTCAATATTTCTTCTGTTACCCAAGGATTTCTACTAGCCCTCGTCTTTTTACCTACTTGATCCTCTGCTGGCTTCACTACTTCATCCCTCAGAGCTACCCATTCTTCTTCTACTGTATTTGTTTCCCCCATTCCTGTCAATTGTTCTCTTATGATGTCCCTGAAACTCTGTACCACCTCTGGGTTAGTCAGTTTATCCAGGTCCCATCTCCTTAAATTCCCACCTTTTTGCAATTTCTTCAGTTTTAATCTACCAATAGATTTTGGTCAGAGTCCACATCTGCCCCTGGAAATGTCCTATAATTTAAAACCTGGTTCCTAAATCTCTGTCT
The DNA here is from genome assembly GCF_023898315.1 of Schistocerca nitens. Taxonomy (NCBI): domain Eukaryota; kingdom Metazoa; phylum Arthropoda; class Insecta; order Orthoptera; family Acrididae; genus Schistocerca; species Schistocerca nitens. Next base: position 1,120,959,344 of record NC_064615.1, read on the forward strand.
TACCATTATATAATCTATCTGATACCTTTTTAGTATCTCCAGGATTTTTCCATGTATACAACCTTCATTTATCATTCTTGAACCAAGTGTTAGCTATGATTAAGTTATGCTCTGTGCAAAATTCTACCAGACGGCCTCCTCTTTCAATTCTTAGCTCCAATCCAAATTCACCAACTATGTTTCCTTCTCTCCCTTTTGCTTCTGTCGAATTCCAGTCACCCATGGCTGTTAAGTTTTCGTCTCTCTTCACTGCCTGAATAATTTCTTTTATCTCATCATACATTTCTTCAACTTCTTCGTCATCTGCAGAGCTAGTAGGCATATAAACTTGTACTACTGTAGTAGGCATGGGCTTCGTGTCTATCTTGGCCACAATAATGCGTTCACTATGCTGTTGGTAGTAACTTACCCGCAATCCTATTTTTTTATTCATTATTAAACCTACTCCTGCATTACTCCTATTTGATTTTATATTTATAAACCTGTATTCACCTGACCAAAAGTCTTGTTCCTCCTGCCACCGAACTTCACTAATTCCCACTATATCTAACTTCAACTTATGCATTTCCCTTTTTAAATTTTCTAACCTACCTGCTCGATTAAGGGATCTGACATTCCACGCTCCGATCCGTAGAATGCCAGTTTTCTTTCTCCTGATAACACGACGTCCTCCTGAATAGTCCCCGCCCGGAGATCCGAATGGGGGACTATTTTACCTCCGGAATATTTTACCCGAGAGGACGCCATCATCATTTAACCATACAGTAAAGCTGCAAGCCCTCGGGAAAAAAATACGGCTGTAGTTTCCCCTTGCTTTCAGACGTTCGTAGTACGACAACAGCAAGGCCATTTTGGTTAGTGTTACAAGACCAGATCAGTCAATCATCCAGACTATTGAAAAGGCTGCCTCCCCTCTTCAGGAACCACACGTTTGTCTACCTCTCAACAGATACCCCTCCGTTGTGGTTGCACCTACGGTACGGCTATCTGTATCGTTGAGGCACGCAAGCCTCCCCACCAACGGCAAGGTCCATGGTTCATGGGGGGAGGGAAACGGTTTAATGATTAACAATGAGATGAATTCTATCCGATTTCACATGCAGCCGAGAGCAGCCCCACTCACATACGTGGCAGATATATCAAACAATGAACACAAGAACCAATAAACAAAGTTAGAAAGTGACTGAAACGTCATCAGCATAGTTTATCGTTTTCTAACACAGGATGGAGGGAAGATAGAGGTTTGACATCAGTCTGCAACTTCCGTTGTTGTTGTTGGTGTTGTTGTGGTCTTCAGTCCAGACACTGCTTTGATGCAGCTCTCCATGATACTCTATCCTGTGCAAGCTTCTTCATCTCCCACTACCTACTCCAACCTACATCCTTCTGAATCTGCTTGGTGTATTCATCTCTTCGTCTCCCTCTACGATTTTTACCCTCCACGCTGCCCGCTGATACTAAATTTGTGATCCTTTGATGCCTCACAAACCGATCCCTTCTTCTAGTCAAGTTGTACCACAAGTTTTTCTCCCCAATTCTAGTCCATACTTCCTCATTAGTTATGTGATCTACCCATCTAATCTTCAGCATTCTTCTGTAGCACCACATTTCGAAAGCTTCTATTCACTTCTTGTCCAAATTATTTATCGTCCACTTTTCACTTCCATACATGGTTACACTCCATACAAATACTTTCACAATCTACTTCCTAACACTTAAATCTATACTCGATGTTAATAAATTTCTCTTCTTCAGAAATGCTTTCCTTGTCATTGCCAGTCTACTTTTTATATCCTCTCTACTTCGACTATCATCAGTTATTTTGCTCCCCAAATAGCAAAACTGCTTTACTTCCTTAAGTGTCTCATTTCCTAATCTAAATCCCTCAGTATCGCCCGACTTAATTCGACTGCATTACACTATCTTTGTTTTGCTTTTGTTTATGTTCATCTCATAGTCTCATTTCAAGACATTGTCCATTCCATTCAACTGCTCTCCTTACCTCCAGGGCGCCTCTGGCCAACCTTATTTAGATTTCTCCTCTTCTCCTACTCGGTAGGTAGGTTTGGTTCTGGACTGTACATTAACTGTACTCCAAGTTTTATAGCAATTGCGTTCAACTGAAAACTAAACTTCACTGCCACTCCTATTATTAATAGCAACAACAGTGTTACGACACTTCCTCCCGCGCAGAGGCCTTTCGTGAATGGGAACCATTGTTGTGGCTCTCTCTTTTTTTCTTTTTTTTTTGTTGGTCATCCATCTTTTGACTGTTTTGATGCGTCCCGCCACGAATTCTTCTCACCAGTGTAAATCCTCTGACGTCCCCGTTCTGATGAGCAAATGATAAGCGTTCTACGCCTGCTAAGACGTGCCTTTTTGTGACCATCTGCTACTGTGACGCTTTATAACAGCGTCTGAGTGGTGGTTGGAGTTACGGTTAATTCCCTGAAACGAAAAATCTCCCACGGGACAGCTATCCAGAGCCTTTGCAATCTACACGGCTCTAGTGTTACTATCTGGAACCGGTAACCTGAACGCTTCCACTTTTGTCCGCTCGCTGCATTGTGTCCTTGATCTCCCACCTCGGAGTGCTCTTAATGGCTCCCAACAGCCTTAAGCATAACAACGTCTTTAATATATGACAGAATAACGTACAGAAAGAGATCAATGCACGCCGGAATCCTCACACGTGAAAGAGAAGGCTGAATCGATGGGATAACAATCGAGTTGACGGATGTTGCGTGGTTCTGGAGACTTCAAACGACATGGCTAAAGATCTCGCTTGACATGAACAGAGCGATATAGTTGCCACGCCAATTGCAGTCAGTTACGTTTATATGGGAGCAACATCATTATCGTCGCTTAAAAGTAAACATCCCAACTGTGATATGACTCATGAAGGCAAACGTCGAGAGCAGAGCATGGTCACATCGGGGTCGTCTAATGGCTACAACTGGTCCGTAGAGAAGCCAGCAGAATGGGAAAGGGAGCAACTGAGTTCCAGGGATTCATGAAATCAGTGTCCATTCTCCAGTGAGATTCTGACATCAAAAAGCACACCGTGCACCAACTACTGGAAGGAGCAGTGGCCGAGGACTGCTTGCCGGGGCTTAGAGAACAGTCAGACTTGTGTGTGCACAGAGATTTCAAGACCTGCTTTGATTGAACTGTGGAAAAGCGATCGTATTTTTGTCACTGCAGTAAAAAGAGAGGATCCTTGTGATAAGCAGAATCTAACGGTCGCGCCACCTTGAGAACACAATCAAATTTTCTCAAAATGACCGCATCAGAAATCAAATTTCGGTATACTATCCCTCAGCAGGCTAACACTCTATTTTATCCCTTTATCCTTTATTTCTAAAATATTGAAGGAGGGTTAAACTCCTCTTAGGGGTTAGGGAATCTTTAAATAAAACAAATAACCCGACAATACTGGAAAGCCCACTAAATCACGCAGAGCTAACAAGTAATTAGGGTTGTGGAAAGGGCCAAAGGAGCTGCGATCGGATTCATTTCATAACTGAAATTTATTATCATTTAGTACACAAATACACTTTTGAAAGAATTAAATTTGCTTCGCGGATGAAGGCCTCCCAACAGATGCTTTAGAATGAGTTCAATTTTGAAAAGACATGACACACAGTTAGATTTAGCATGCGGAGCTGCTGAAGCCACCGGACTAAATCTTCAAAATTCCAAATATACTATGATGATTACTGAAGGCAGAAGGCCACAGTGCTTTAAGATGCTAAAAGGGCTGATGGCCCACAAGGTGCACAGAAAGAGATAAACGCAATAAGATGGCTGAAGGTTAAATTCTGCAAATTAAGAAAATATATATTGGAACAATTGATAAAACAATAAGTTAAGTTTAAAAATTTCCTTTTTGTAACACCAATGGCGGAAGGCCTACAGTAAGTTGTAAAACCTTTCATAGGAAATTACAATAACTTTTCAAGAGCAGAAGGCGATAATGTTTGGACTTGAAGGAAACTCTGAGAACATGTTTCCAGGGCTGAAAGCCCACAATTGACCTTACCAAATTAAAAATATAAAATACAGTTAAATTACAACAACATTAACACTGCCAAAAGGACAATTGAGAGTCTCCATTGCATCAGTCTGCCCTCGTTCACTTAATTCGTGCGACCCCAACCGAGGGACAGTCACGGACCGACCGACCAACAATCCACCAAAGGTCAGGCCCGGCTTAAGTGATGCGTGGCGGTAACGGTCGGGCGGGCGATGTCGACGCAGGGCTCACTGCTGTTGCAAGCCAGCGACTGGCAGGTCCGGACGGCGCTCCAGACGCGTTCCAACTGGTTGACAGACCTGAACTCGCTATCCTAACTGGCCTCCGACGGACAACGCGCGGGAAGTAATAGCAGTCGAGCAAAGATATCACGACAGGAGATACATTGATACTCGCTGCTAGCGCCGTTCACGTCAGGCAAAGCAGCGAATGAGTGACAGTAGTAATTTAAATTAACGTATTGAGGTGAAAGTACGTTAAAAACAGGGTATAAAATACACTCCTGGAAATTGAAATAAGAACACCGTGAATTCATTGTCCCAGGAAGGGGAAACTTTATTGACACATTCCTGGGGTCAGATACATCACATGATCACACTGACAGAACCACAGGCACATAGACACAGGCAACAGAGCATGCACAATGTCGGCACTAGTACAGTGTATATCCACCTTTCGCAGCAATGCAGGCTGCTATTCTCCCATGGAGACGATCGTAGAGATGCTGGATGTAGTCCTGTGGAACGGCTTGCCATGTCATTTCCACCTGGCGCCTCAGTTGGACCAGCGTTCGTGCTGGACGTGCAGACCGCGTGAGACGACGCTTCATCCAGTCCCAAACATGCTCAATGGGGGACAGATCCGGAGATCTTGCTGGCCAGGGTAGTTGACTTACACCTTCTAGAGCACGTTGGGTGGCACGGGATACATGCGGACGTGCATTGTCCTGTTGGAACAGCAAGTTCCCTTGCCGGTCTAGGAATGGTAGAACTATGGGTGTCCCCTCGACGATCACCAGTGGTGTACGGCCAGTGTAGGAGATCGCTCCCCACACCATGATGCCGGGTGGTGGCCCTGTGTGCCTCGGTCGTATGCAGTCCTGATTGTGGCGCTCACCTGCACGGCGCCAAACACGCATACGACCATCATTGGCACCAAGGCAGAAGCGACTCTCATCGCTGAAGACGACACGTCTCCATTCGTCCCTCCATTCACGCCTGTCGCGACACCACTGGAGGCGGGCTGCACGATGTTGGGGCGCGAGCGGAAGACGGCCTAACGGTGTGCGGGACCGTAGCCCAGCTTCACGGAGACGGTTGCGAATGGTCCTCGCCGATACCCCAGGAGCAACAGTGTCCCTAATTTGCTGGGAAGTGGCGGTGCGGTCCCCTATGGCACTGCGTAGGATCCTACGGTCTTGGCGTGCATCCGTGCGTCGCTGCGGTCCGGTCCCAGGTCGACGGGCACGTGCACCTTCCGCCGACCACTGGCGACAACATCGATGTACTGTGGAGACCTCACGCCCCACGTGTTGAGCAATTCGGCGGTACGTCCACCCGGCCTCCCGCATGATCACTATACGCCCTCGCTCAAAGTCCGTCAACTGCACATACGGTTCACGTCCACGCTGTCGCGGCATGCTACCAGTGTTAAAGACTGCGATGGAGCTCCGTATGCCACGGCAAACTGGCTGACACTGACGGCGGCGGTGCACAAATGCTGCGCAGCTAGCGCCATTCGACGGCCAACACCGCGGTTCCTGGTGTGTCCGCTGTGCCGTGCGTGTGATCATTGCTTGTACAGCCCTCTCGCAGTGTCCGGAGCAAGTATGGTGGGTCTGACACACCGGTGTCAATGTGTTCTTTTTTCCATTTCCAGGAGTGTACATGATGACGGGAACACGAGCCACACACGGCTCAAAGACAACGAGATGATAAAAGTCATGGGATACGTCCTAATATCACGTCGGATCTCCTTTCGCCTGCCTAAGTGACGAAACTCGACGTGGCATACGAGTAGACTTAACAAGTCTTTGGATCTCCCCCGCAGAAATATTGAGTCTTGCTGCTTCTATAATTGCGAAAGTGTTGCCGATACAGGATTTAGTGCACGAACTGAACTTTCGATTATGTATCATAAATGGTCGAAGGGATTCATGTCTGGCGATCTGCGTGACCACCCCTTCGGTCCAGTTGTTCAGAATGTCCTTTAAACCAATCGCGATCAAATGTGGCCCAGTGAAATGGTGCATTATCATCCATAAAAATTTCGTCGTTATTTGGGAACATGAAGTCTATGAATGGCTACAGATGGTGTCCAAGTAGTCGATCATGACAATCTCCAGTCAATGATCGGTGAAGTTTGAGCAGTGGACCCGGTCTTTTCCGTGCAAACACAGCCCACACCATTATGAAGCCACCACCAGCTTGCACAGTGCCATGTTGACAACTTGGATACAAGGCGATCCCGCCATACTCGAACCCTACCACCAGCTTTTACCAACTCAAATCGGGACTCATCTCACCAGGACACGGTTTTCCAGTCGTCTAGGGTCAAACCGATATGGTCGCGAGCCCAGAAGAGACGCTGCAGGCGATGTGATTCTACTAGGAAAGGCACTCGTGTCGCTCGTCTGCTGCCACAGCCCACTAATGCCAAATTTCACCGCTATGTCCGGACGGATACGTTCGTCGTACGTCCCACATTGATTTCTGCTATTATTTCACACATTGAACCTTGCCTGTTAGCACTAAGAACTCTACGCAAACGCCGATGCACGCGGTCGTTATGTAAAGGCCGTGGGCCACTGAGCTGTCCGTAGTGAGACGTAATGCCTGAAATAGGATATTTTCGGCACACTCTTGACACCGTGCATCTCGGGATACTGAATTCCCTCACGATTTTCGAAGTGGAATATGCCTTACTCCTAGCTCCTGCTACCATTCTGCTTTCAAAGTTTGTTAATTCCTGTCGTGCGGCTACAATCACATCGAAATCCTTTTCACATGAGAGTATAAATCACAACTCCACCAATGCACTGCCATTTTAGACCTTTTGTACTGTACATTACTGCCGTCTGTATATGTGCACATCGCTATACCATGACTTTTGTCACCGCAGTGTAAGTTCACCAGGGAGTCAGTCATTAAGACTGGCTACGTAATTTTCAGTGATACGTATGGAACATTAGTTATTCTGGCTGTATCTCTTACTCAGAGTGAACTATTACTAGGTGTCTGCGTAAAGACTGTATCAATAGTTTAACCAACAGAGAAACCATGTGCCTCCAGGTGCTACTCGTGCGTCCACTGCAATTGTGTTTTTCATTATCGATGAACATGCTACAGAGGAGTAGCTCACTATCCTAGTAAACCAGGGGATATTCATGTCCTTGTCCCTCGCAGCAGTTCAGCGAAACCTACCGTACAACTGGGAAGAAAACAGACGCACACAGTTCCGTTTGTAGAGAAACACAGGATAAAGCTCAGTTACCATTGTTGGAGTAGTATGGGACCGTGGAGACAGCCTCGGGGTCAGCAGAAAGTAACTGAAATATTTTCTAGGCATGTGTGTGATGTGTTCTATACGAATTTTGAAAACGGAAACTAGAGATCACATTCAGCTGAGGTCACAACGTGGACGCTGTGTGGTTGCCCAGCAGTCTGCAGCGCCGTATAAAACAGCCAGCAGTGCCCGCAGTGACCAGAAGAGCACAATGACTGCGTTGTCGGACTGGACTTAACCGTTCCAAGATTCCGCTGTTGGCTAAATGTTGTGGGACTGTCGTTCATACTTCTATGCATAATGGTCAGTCTAATTAAGGCCATGAAAATGTGGACCATTACATTTCAGCGTACTGATCTTCAAAATGATAGTATTATGATATTAAAACTTGTAATCATCAGTCGCATAACAGTATTGTAGGTGAGCAACAAGTCAGCGTTTAAACCTGCAAGATCTCTGTGTTCTCCAGAAAAGACGTTATTTTTCACCTTATAAAGGATGTGAAACACTGCAAACACACTGATTTCAGATACATCAGTAAAATTCCTTTCAGAGCCCTTACAGCTGCATCTTCAGGTGAAAATCTGTATGTAACTGTAAAAACAATCTTGTAGAAAATATAAATAATTCCAAACCTAAGATGAAACCGTAATGGAGAGTGCACTCACTGGGGTCAGGTCATGATTTGCACAACATATTATGGAAACCCCTCGATCATAGTCAGGCCCATGCAAAAGATAATCCGCAAAACTGCATACGTGCTAAAAGTGATGAGATATGGAGCTGAACGCTCCAGCGAAACCTATGGATAAGGATAAAAAAATGTGATGAGCAATTTTACGCAATGGCACAATGGATAAAAAGGTGATTTAGAGGTACTCACCGAAGTTCAACATGGAGAGGTGAGCATTCACTATCTTTGGTATGTAGGAGGCAGTCTACTGGCTAAAAACTATTCCTGCCGTAATAGTAGCTTGTACAGGAAAATCGACTGCACTATAGAGATTCCCATTAAAACCTAAAATAAAAATGATACTATAACAAGCGAGCGTAACCCATGACCTGAAAGTTTAGCTAGCGACCCAAATAACTTGCACATGGCATGAAATCATGAAAGGCTACAGTACCGCCCAACATTGAAAATAGGTACAACATACTTCATTATTTTTGTCAGAACAACACATTTTTTTTGTAAAATAACTCAATTTCAATTAATACAGCGAAGCCGGATACCAGTGTGGGAAAGAATGACAATTTATTTATTTAATTGATCACATGTGCACTCCCACAAAGTAAATCCCTACATCCAGTTTGGTGAGATCTGTGAAATGAATGAATGTATGGTCGTATGCTAACCGCAGATAGTGAATGTGAATATATGATTATCTTTGAGACGATCCTTTGGCCACCTTTGGTGGGATCAAAGAGATGAAATTTACCTGAGCTTTGAGCGCCTGAAATGTGGCTGACCAATACGGTAGCATGGTCTTCCCCCACCTCGACAGAGGTGCGAGATGACCTATAGAACGGCCAAGTTTCAGCACTCTGCCGCTGGATCTTGTGCTGTTAAGACCTGTTTTAGTTGTGATCCGTAATGACAAAAGAGTGGAGACATGGTATGCATGTGGAATATTTAAGAGTAGTTTGAAATAATAATTTCTCTATTTCAGGAACTTTTGTGGGGAGAATTAAATGTCAGGCAGGTAATATTAATGGGATTGTAGTAATCTTTGGAAGTGACCAACGGTCACAATGAAACCACGTGTAGCAATTAGTTGAAATACTTCTGTGTGCTTAAGTTAAGCTGAATTACTAGCGGGTGTACAATAAGTTGAAATATTTAAGAAATAGCGTGTGTACCATAAGTTGAAATATTTAAGAAATGGCGTGTGCAGGACTAGAAATTAGAGACGAGTACTTCCACGTGGTGAGTACTGTGTGAGTCTCAAACTGTGTATGAGACAAAAGATAAAGAGAAGTACTCGTCCATGGTATCAGTTGAGGACTCGCGTGTGTGATGAATACGTTCTTAATATTACTTTGCGTGATATGATTCCGTGTTACGCTAGATTCAAACTCTGAGAGAGAAGCAAGGTGAGTCGGCCGTCTACCCAGCAACGCCACTTGGCATGCATTGCACAGGAAGACGTGCATACATCTCCAGAGTTCATAGTAGAAAAGTAGAATTACGAAGTGGGGCAGTGTCGTGTGAAACTGAGATAAATACTAATTGAAGTGGGAAAGCTGAAAGTGATAGTGTTGTGACTATTTAGTGTAGTATTTCATGTTGCAGTGTGATGTATGTCATGTCATTTGGGTATGTGTGGTTTGCATGGCAGAGTAGCAAGGTAGTTTCAAAAGATTAGTGGGTTATGCTTGTTCCTTCTGTACCGCTCGGTCTGGAGGAAAGTTTCGTGATGATGATTGTGAGAGTCGAAGTGTGAAATATAGTAAAAGATCCACCATCCTATCCAGAAAGTGCACTGTAGCGTTAAATAATTACGAGACCATAATATAGAGATTCACCAATGTAAAGCCATGGCCACTGGGCGGAATTTCTCATGTGTTATTGTTGTAGGTTATAGAATTTGTGTGTTTAGGTTAGGGAATTTATCGGAATAAATAAGATAGTGAAAAGAAAAAGATTGGTGGACTTTTCCTTCGAATTGTATGTTGTCATAATGTCCCGCATTTATAATGTGTGCGCCATTCATATTCAGTGCGGTGGCCACGTGTTGACAAAAAGCCGTTAAATAAAAGACAAAAAGAAAATGTGGTATTGCCAGTGCGTAGTGTATAGTCAGAGTTCTGTATATTACTGATAGTCAGATGCGTGTTTCCGTTGCGTATTAATCATATAGGAGGATAACTTGTAACTTAAGTGTGCGTAATAGAGTTCATGTTACTCGATAAATAAGAATGAATCCACTCGCTTGGCAGACCACTCATCTTGCAGGCCTGACTGCTTGATGCCACAGTATGAGCAAGGCATGTGGATGCCTCTCATAATTTAGACCCTGCCAGGATTTTTTTTCCCAGTATATTTTTTGCCAGGATATTCTGCCAGGAATTTTGCTGTTAGGTTTATTGCTGTTAAGATTTTTTGTATTTTGAAGGAACATATTGTGATAGCGCTAAGAAGTAAAATTTTTTCTGTTTGCAATTTCTTTCTGGATTGGTGAGGATCTTTCTTTTATGTAATTAATTGCTATATCGTCCAAGGCTGGAAGATCGTTGCATAATTTTTTTTGCGTAATGTCTGTAGAAACTAGGTCGCAGTCGAAAAGTGTAGTCACCATGGAGAATAGTGATTCTAGGGTGAACGTAGCAGTGCAGCAGGAAGTAGCTGTTGACCATGTGCTAGTGAGCGAGAACGACAAACACTCGGAAGGGGCTGAATTGTTCAGCGGACTGCGGCTAGGTGATCCTTTATGCGACGGGCTTTGTCCACAAACGGGGGCTTTTCCCGACGACGCGGGCGAGCCGGGACTAGGTCAGGTATACAGTGAAAGTGCAGCTACCCTTAGCGAAGCGACGGTCTCTCAGGCGAACAATGTGAGAGCACCAAAAGTAGCAAATTACAATGTGCTATTGCAGTTTTTACAGAGGATGGATAAAGATAATAAGGAAAGATTAGAAGCGATGAGTAGAGACAATAAGGAGAAAGATAGGGAGTATAAGGAAAGATTGGAAGCGATTGATAAAGATAATAAGGAAAGATGGGAAGCGTATAAGGAAGGATTGGAAGCCATGGATAAAGGTAATAAGGAAAGATGGGAAGCAATGGATAAAGTTAGTGAGGAAAGTATGGAGGCATTGGATAAGTGAAATAAAGAGTCAATGACGAAGCTACACACAGTTATCGATGAGCGTCTGCCCGCAGTTAATAATCGGTTAGATGAGGGGGAGAAGAATCTGGGTGCGTTGAAGCAAGTATGTGACGCCGTGAAAGAAAAAGCTAATAATTTGGAGGTACAAGTATTTGCAATAAAGAGTGATACTACTGAACGTAGGGACGTGTTGCCAGATGAGCAAATCAAAGAGGTAGTGGTCAGAATGAATACGATTAGTGCAGATGTAGAAAAGCTCAGTATAAGAGGCGAGACAGGCTCTGACAGTACGCAGCGAGAGGTTTATGCCAACCAGGGGGAGATACAATCACAATTACAGTTTAAAGAGGCACAATTAGAAACAAATAGGAGACATAGGGAAGAACTAGCACAGTTGCAATTAGCGTGCAGAAGTGAAGGTGAAACACCACCAGGTAGACTGCAGAGGGAGAGTGAGATAAATTCAAAAAACGAAAATAGGGAGAAAGAGGAAGACGAACTCAGAGAGTTAGAACGGTTGTGTCGGATAAAATATGTGGCAAACCCAACTGGGTATAGTCCAAGGTCGGAAAACATAAATGCGGAAGAAGAATGTAGGAGGCACTTCGTGTCGGTACAAACGTACACTAGGTAATTATCAGGATCCGGAAAACAACATCCATGCCTGTGGCTGTCTCAATTTCAAGATTCATTACCTTCATCGTGGGGTCCGCTCCTCAAAATGAAGTTTGTGTGTAACCATTTGAGGGACGAGGCTAGAGCGACAATGCAGGAATTTATTAAAGACTGTAGTAGCTACAAGATATTTTGTGACAAGTTTTAAAATGAATTCTGGTCGAAAAGTAAGCAGGACCAGGTTAAGCAAAGCATATTGATGATGCCAAATTGTAACGAAGGTGGTATAAGAGATCCAGTGTCGTGCTATCAGGAAATGCTGAGACGAAGTAGGTATTTGGATGTGACATACGAACCTGGGGAGCTCATTAGGATCTGTATAGCGAAGTTGCCAGTGAAATTGCGCAGAGATATAGCGATAGCAGGCAGAGGCGTAGACGATTCTACGTCATTTCAGCACTTGTTACAAGGATTGGGTAATGAGAGCAATATCGTGAACGGAGACACGACTCATAGTTTCTGCCGTTCCTATCCTCGATACTATTTGACCTATCAGAATGACAGGAGAGCATGGAATCCTGGCATTTCATTCTTGTCAAAATGGATTGAAGAATAGGAGAAACTAATCCAACATATCAGCCCTTAGCATCTTGCCTTAAAACACATGCCGCTGGCACTGAAAATTGTCTATGTAGCAGACATACTCTACTGATATGTAGGAATGCAAATGTGGTTGAGTATAAGGGAGGAAAGGTATGGTATGTTGTAGTGAGTGTGGTGGTGTTATGGGTATAAGGGAGCAAAGGTATGGTATGTTGTCGTGAGTGTGGTGGTGTTAAGGTTAGCTGACTTCTAGACCTATTCTGTTAGTGTATTAATGGGTTGAATGAGAAGGAAAATGTGATGTCTGGTGAGTGAGAGTCGTAGAGTAGTGTGATCAATGCTACCGATCAATAACTAAAACATTATTGTGTTTTATTGTTTGATTGGGATGAACCTCGATGGCAGGTCAGGATCTGACATGTGGATGGCACATACGTGTCCTAGAAATGTTGTTATATATAATAAAATGTAAAATCTATAAAGAGATACTAATTTCAGTCTGTCACAAGCACAAAGGTCCATTGTATGTTATAGATTTAGAGTCAACAGTTTCTAAAATGTTTATTGTTTTAGGATGTTAAAGTAATTTACTATTTAATAACATGTGGTAGGTAATTGTGAGCTGTGTAGATTATTTCTTATTTTTTTGTTAGAACACTTTCAAGGGGTATTAATTTCAGTCTGTCACAAGCACAAAGGTTCACTGTATATTGTAGTTTTAGAATAAACAGTTTCTAATATTTTCACTGTGATAGGGTGTTAGAGTATCCTACTATTTGATATTGTAATTATGAGCTGTATAGATTGCTTATTATTCCTTTTGTTTTTTTTTTACACTTTCATGTTTTGTATGAGAAACGACAGGTACAATCAGTAGCACAAGTGTGGGCTGTATATAGAAAAGGGATAAATGTTGATGTTGTATGTGTAGAAAACTACGGGGTATGATTTTATGTTTTTAGAACAAAGATTCTTTTATTACCAATGTATCTAATAGATCATACATGTAATCAATGGGTATTTAAATACTGTAAGAATATCCTTTTGTCTGTAATGTTGCGAGATGCACGGAAGGGTCTGACTGATTGGGTGTCGTAGAGCTGAGGGCTACACCGAACACGCCCGTACCACATAAGCCAAGCAGACTTCGGCAACAGAACCGCGGCACTCCCCACTCCACTGCCGGTCGGGGTACATTCCACGCGCCCGCTACAGCAGGTCAATGGCCTGGGGCGACACGCACGTACCACTGGCCATTCATAAGTTCTGCCACCCTTTCGACTGGGGAAAGTATCCCGCGGAGGCAACAGCGGGTGGTTTCTTCTGCTCAACGGCTCGAGCTCGAGCGGCGGCGCCACGGCAGAATGAACGACGCGCGACAGAGCCCGGCAGGCATTTGTTACCAGCAACTATTAACTAGTACTGGACTGTGGAGCTGTGAAACAAGATGACTGCTCGTTACGTCTCCATAAGGTGGAAGGTGAAGGACTGGTGTCGCCACGTTGTGAGTGGTGGAAAAGATTTCGTCTTTAGCAGACACGACGATCAGTTTGTTTTGTCTTGACCACTGAACGGTGGGATCCATAAACTTTTGGCAGTGACTTGTTAAGTGTGCTTTGTGAATTGCATGTGGGACGCTTGGTATTCTTGAAGAGAACAGTTGTCGTTTGGTGACTAATTATTGTATGAACGCAAGAAACTGGAGTGGGACATTGACATTTGCATTTGTAGTAGGCGACATTTCTTGGTTCAAATGGTTCAAATGGCTCTGAGCACTATGGGACTTAACAGCTATGGTCATCAGTCCCCTAGAACTTAGAACTACTTAAACCTAACTAACCTAAGGACATCACACAACACCCAGTCATCACGAGGCAGAGAAAATCCCTGACCCCGCCGGGAATCGAACCCGGGAACCCGGGCGTGGGAAGCGAGAACGCTACCGCACGACCACGAGCTGCGGACCAGACATTTCTTGAATTGGTGCGGGAATAAGTGCTGTTTGGTGGAACTTACGACTTTTAATTACACCATGAACTGAAAGGACAGATCCGTGGGTAATAGTAGTTGTAGGGCCAATTTTGGACGACCAGATTCGTGGGGATGGTACTCTGAGAGTGACTATGACATTTGTGTTTAATGTGAGATACAGTTTACTGTTCAGTGCGTGTTCAAAATGCTGATTTGAGTGACTTAAAGACTTTCGTCCGGGTAACCATGGGAGAGCTTTGACACCGAGACAGTGTTTCTAGGGAACCTGTCAGCAACTTATTTGACCCCAAGAAAATCACAGAATGAAATGTTTCTGTGTGACTCGCAAGATAGGGGATAATGTATTTGTAATTGTGTAAATGTTTTTTCTGTATGTTTCATTCCTGAAGGGGCAGCAAGTGTAATTGTATTTCATCAACATTTGTGTTTAGAATTGTTAGTGTTTTTTTTTTGTTTGTTTGTTCTGGGTTATCAAGTTCACGTAGCATGTTTATTAGAATATTTGGTACAATGATGCTTTAATTATTAGCCAGTGGCATAATACTAACGTATCGGCTCTTGTTGCATTGGTCAGTAAGGTTGTCACAGGGGACAAGAGTTTGCATTGCACAACAAATATTGGAATTAATTGATGCATTTTGATGTCGTAGACAGTAATGATCTTGTTGGTGTGTTGACTGAAGCCACTTATTTTCATTATCACAGTGGTGATATTTCACATTAAAGTGTAACGAAGGCTAGTCGAAATGCAAGTTCTTGTCATCCAAATGTGTAACAACAGAGAAATGAGCAGTAGAGTAAGATACGAGAGCTACTGGTGGATTCAAGCACTTATTGCTATTTATTGCGTGTATTGATATGGAGCCTGACTTCTACGTGTAACTAGTGTACGCAATGTTTTTCTTTTGTTGATTTTGTTTTTTATTTAGACATTGCCGTGTAAAGATTATTATAACGCAATTTATGAATGTCAGATTACTTGTTCTGTGCTTGAACAGTGAGCTATTTAAAATTTCATGAGTACAATTGGTATTTTTTCTTAGTTGTCATAGAATTAGTGAAGTTTGGATTACTCCTAAAATTAACGGAGATCCTGGCAACTAAGCAAATTTTTATCCACCATTATTTTTTATTTGTATGATATAATGTTTTATTTGTCATTTGGATTGATGTAAATTTGTATGTGTACGTTACTCCGGATTGTGGAGAGTGCAATAATGCAACAACTGTGTCAAAATGGTTCAAATGGCTCTGAGCACTATGGGACTCAACTGCTGAGGTTATTAGTCCCCTAGAACTTAGAACTAGTTAAACCTAACTAACCTAAGGACATCACAAACATCCATGCCCGAGGCAGGATTCGAACCTGCGACCGTAGCGGTCTTGCGGTTCCAGACTGCAGCGCCTTTAACCGCACGGCCACTTCGGCCGGCGTCAATAATTTGGTAAAGTAAAAGCATTTGGTCGTCTTTTTGAGGTCACCAGGGGCTAAGGTCTCCTCCTGGTTATTTTGATGACTTGCTACGTTTGTTCTAATACAGTTTTCTTAAAAAAATGTTCGGAACTACCCTCGTATTGCAAGGATAGTACCGTGCCATTTTTTTCTGCATGCGTAGCCGGTGGTGAAAGGGTACAGTACCGCCAAACATTGAAAATAGGTACAACATACTTCATTATTTTTGTCAGAACAACACATTTTTTTGTAAAATAACTCAATTTCAATTAATACAGCGAAGCCGGATACCAGTGTGGGAAAGAATGACAATTTATTTATTTAATTGATCACATGTGCACTCCCACAAAGTAAATCCCTACATCCAGTTTGGTGAGATCTGTGAAATGAATGAATGTATGGTCGTATGCTAACCGCAGATAGTGAATGTGAATATATGATTATCTTTGAGACGATCCTTTGGCCACCTTCGGCGGGACCAAAGAGATGAAATTTACCTGAGCTTTGAGCGCCTGAAATGTGGCTGACCAATATGGTAGCATGGTCTTCCCCCACCTCGACAGAGGTGCGAGATGACCTGTAGAACGGCCATGTTTCAGCACTCTGTCGCTGGATCTTGTGCTGTTAAGACCTGTTTTAGTTGTGATCCGTAATGACAAAAGAGTGGAGACATGGTATGCATGTGGAATATTTAAGAGTAGTTTGAAATAATAATTTCTCTATTTCAGGAACTTTTGTGGGGAGAATTAAATGTCAGGCAGGTAATATTAATGGGATTGTAGTAATCTTTGGAAGTGACCAACGGTCACAATGAAACCACGTGTAGCAATAAGTTGAAATACTTCCGTGTGCTTAAGTTAAGCTGAATTACTAGCGGGTGTACAAGAAGTTGAAATATTTAAGAAATAGCGTGTGTACCATAAGTTGAAATATTTAAGAAATGGCGTGTGCAGGACTTGAAATTAGAGACGAGTACTTCCACGTGGTGAGTACTGTGTGAGTCTCAAACTGTGTATGAGACAAAAGATAAAGAGAAGTACTCGTCCATGGTATCAGTTGAGGACTCGCGTGTGTGATGAATACGTTCTTAATATTACTTTGCGTGATATGATTCCGTGTTACGCTAGATTCAAACTCTGAGAGAGAAGCAAGGTGAGTCGGCCGTCTACCCAGCAACGCCACTTGGCTTGCATTGCACAGGAAGACGTGCATACATCTCCAGAGTTCATAGTAGGAAAGTAGAATTACGAAGTGGGGCAGTGTCGTGTGAAACTGGGATAAATATTAATTGAAGTGGGAAAGCTGAAAGTGATAATGTTGTGACTATTTAGTGTAGTATTTCATGTTGCAGTGTGATGTATGTCATGTCATTTGGTTATGTGTGGTTTGCATGGCAGAGTAGCAAGGTAGTTTCAAAAGATTAGTGGGTTATGCTTGTTCCTTCTGTACCGCTCGGTCTGGAGGAAAGTTTCGTGATGATGATTGTGAAAGTGTGAAATATAGTAAAAGATCCACCATCCTATCCAGTAAGTGCACTGTAGCGTTAAATAATTACGAGACCATAATATAGAGATTCACCAATGTAAAGCCATGCCAACTGGGCGGAATTTCTCATGTGTTATTGTTGTAGGTGATAGAATTTGTGTGTTTAGGTTAGGGAATTTATTGGAATAAGTAAGATAGTGAAAAGAAAAAGATTGGTGGACTTTTCCTTCGAATTGTATGTTGTCATAATGTCCCGAATTTATAATGTGTGCGCTATTCATATTCAGTGCGGTGGCCACGTGTTGACAAAAAGCCGTTAAATAAAAGACAAAAAGAAAATGTGGTATTGCCAGTGCGTAGTGTACAGTCAGAGTTCTGTAAATTACTGATAGTCAGAGGCGTGTTTCCGTTGCGTATTAATCATATAGGAGGATAACTTGTAACTTAAGTGTGAGTAATAGAGTTCATGTTACTCGATAAATAAGAATGAATCCACTCGCTTGGCAGACCACTCATCTTGCAGGCCTGACTGCTTGATGCCACAGTATGAGGAAGGCATGTGGGTGCCTCTCAAACAAGTCAGACGTAAATAATGAGAGGCACCCACATGCCTTGCTCATACTGTGGCATCAAGCAATCAGGCCTGCAAGATGAGTGGTCTTCCATGCAAGTGAGCTCATTCTTATTTATCGAGTAACATGAACTCTAGTACTCACAATTAAGTTACAAGTTTTTCTAATGTTTGAATATTACACAACGGAAATGCACATCTGACTATTAGTAATTTACACAACTCTGACTGTTCACTACGCACTGGCAATACCACATTTTCTTTCTTATTTAACGGCTTTTATCAACACGTGGCCATCGCACTGAATATGAATGGCGCACACATTATAAATTCTGGATATCATGACAACATACAGTTCGAAGGAAAAGGCTACCAATCTTTTTCTTTTCACTATCTTATTTATTCCGATAAATTCTATAACCAAAACACACAAATTCCATAACCTACAACAATAACACATGAGAAATTCCGCCCAGTGGGCATGGCTTTACATTGGTGATTCTCTATCTTATGGTCTCGTAATTATTTAACGCTACAGTGCACTTTCTGGATAGGATGGTGGATCTTTTGCTATATCTCAGAGTTCGACTCTCACAACCATCATCACGAAACTTTCCTCCAGACCGAGCGGTACAAAAGGAACATGCATACCCACTACCTCTGAAACTACCTTGCTACTCTCCCATGCAAACCACACATACTTTAATTACATGACATACACCACACTGCAACATGGAATACAACACAAGGAATAGTCACAACATTATAATCACATCACTTTCAGCTTTCCCACTTCAATTAGTATTTATCCCAGTTTCATACGACACTGCCCCACTTCGTAATTTTTTTTTCTTACTATGAACTCTGGAGGATATATGCACGTCTTCCTGTGCAATGCAAGCCAAGTGGCGTTGCTGGATAGACGGCTGACTCACCTTGCTTCTCTCTCAGAGTGTTATAGTTTAAATCAAGCATCACACGGAAACATAATGCACAAAGTAATATTAAGAACATATTCATCACACACGCGAGTCCTCAACTGATACCATGGACAAGTACTTCTCTTTATCCTTTGTCTCATACACAGATTGAGACTCACACAGTACTAACCATGTGGAAGTACTCGTCTCTAATTTCAAGTCCTGCACACGCCATTTCTTAAATATTTCCAACTTATAGTACACACGCTAGTAATTCAGCTTAACTTAAGCATTCGGAAGTATTTCAACTTATTGCTACACGTGGTTTCGTTGTGACCGTCGGTCACTTCCGAAGATTACTACGATCCCATTAATATTATCTGCCTGACAATTAATTCTCCCCACAAAAGTTCCTGAAATAGAGAAACTATTATTCTAAACTACTCTTAAGTATTTCACATGCATACCACGTCTCCACTGTCTTTACAGCGCACACCTAAGACAGGTCTTACCAACACTAGATCCAGCGGCAGAGTGCCGAAACATGGCCGTTCTTCAGGTCCTCTCGCACCTCTGCCGAAGTGGGGGAGCACCTTGCTACCGTATTGGTCAGCCACATTTCAGGCGCTCAAAGCTCAGGTAAATTTTATCTCTTTGGTTCTACCAAAGGTGACCAAAGGGTCGTCTCAAAGATGATCATATATTCACATTCACTATCTGCGGTTAGCAGACGACCATACATTCATTCATTTCACAGGTCTCACCAAACTGGATGTAGGGATATATTTTGTGGGAGTGCACATGTGATCAATTAAATAAATAAATTGTCATTCTTTCCTACACTGGTATCCAGCTTCGCTGTATTAATTGAAATTGAGTTATTTTTACAAAAAATGTGTTGTTCTGACAAGAATAATGAAGTATGTTGTACCTATTTTCAATGTCGGTTGGTACTGTACCCTTTCAAGAAAAATACTAATGCGTATTGCAGGAAGAACAATAAGTAAACTAAATCGTACCCAAAAACATGTAAGAGTTAAAAAGTTCAATACTGTAGCCAATGACATACTATTTACAGCCAGTTGAATGCTGAAGCAACTGACTGTATTACGTACAGTCAGTCGTTTCGTAATTCTGAACCGTTTAATATCCAAATCCGAGAAATATATTTCCATACTAGAACTGTAATCCGCTACGTTGATAACGAGTCTATCAGCAGTAGAATACAGGAAGCTGTCTAAAAGCTACATTTTCCTCTCTTTTATGCCATGCCGTTCTGTATCCCGCCAGCCTTCGGCACGGACGTGCACAAAGCTTCCAACATTAGTTCCAGAACAGCTGGTAGCTTAAATCCCTTGTTATTTCTCGCGAAAAGTCCCTCATCATGGTTCCAGATCAAATCTGTTGGGTTGTTATTGAAATGTAGCATTTGTACGGTGTGCTAAATGCCGTGAAAAGTATTGTTTTCCGTTTTTCTACGATACTTACCACTCCGGTTCGTGTGCGACCACGCCAGTGGTTTAAAATAATGGAGAAGATGCAAATCAAGATTATCTGATTTTTTATTTTTGTCCTAAAACTTCAAGTTCTTATGTACTTTTTTAAATTTAATCAATCTTGGACATAAATAATTTATATTTGCAATGAAAACTAGAATATTGAGGGCAACACGTAATTACCAACGTGAATCTGTGTATATTTCATAAGAACTGGTGATTAGATATGTGTTAATTAGCACATATTTGACGAATTTTATGTTTTCAAAAATGTGGGTATTCCAACTTGAACGAAGAAAAGGTATAACCGAAGCGAGATTTGAATCAGAAATCTATGGGCTGTATCAGTGTACGGTTCCACAACGCAACCAATTTCTTAGTGTTTGCCTTAACCTCTTGTTCTGCTATATCTATAATCCAAAATTTAATTGTTGCTTAATCGAAACTAACAAAAGAACACATCAACACGAATCAAAACTTACCACAAGTACTTGGTGTGTTCATCGAGCAGGAGACAAGTTACATCAAAACTTTCTTGTTTTATTTTAGTATAGAAGATTATGAACTGCACATTAAAATTGAAGAAAATGCAAAAAAGGCAGGAACTTAAGGAGATGGGACGTGGGCAAACTGAAAGAGCCGGAGGTTGCAGAGGACTTCAGAGGGAATATTAGGCAACTATTGACAGGAAAAGAGGAAGGGAATACGGTAAAAGAAGAATGGGTAGCTTTGATAGATGAAATAGTGAAGGCAGCAGCGGATCAGGTACTAAAAAGACGGGGACTAGTATACATTCTTGGGTAGGACAAAAGATATTGAATTTAATCGAAGAAAGGAGAAAATGTAAAAATTCAATAAATAAAGCAGGTGAAAAGGAATATAAACGTCTGAAAAATGAGATCGACAGAAAGTACAAAAAGGCTAAGCAGGAGAGGCTAGAGGATAAATGTATGGATATAGAAGCATGTATAGCTAAGGGTAATATAGATGCTGCCTACAGGAAGATTAAAGAGACCTTTGGAGAAAAGGGAATCACCTGCATGAATATCAAGGGCTAAGATAGAAAGCCAGTCCTAAGCAAAGAAGGGAAAGGAGAAAGGTGGAACAGAGGTACACTTGAGTGCAATATTATGGAAATGAAACAGGATGTCAAGGAAGATGGGAAGGGAAATATGATACTGCGTGAAGAAACAAGACCCGGGAATTGACAACATTCTGTCACAGCCGCTGGTAGCCTTGGGAGAGCTAGCCATGACAAAACTCTTCCATCTGGTGAGCAACGTGTATGAGATAGGCAAAATATCCACAGACTTCAAGAAGAATACAATAATTCAAATTCCAAAGAAAGCAGGCGCTGACAGGTGTTACAATTACCAAACTATTAGTTTAATAAATCATGGCTGCAAAATAGTAACACGAATCCTTTACAGAAGAATGAAAAACTGGTAGAAGTGGACCCTGGAGAAGATCAGTTTGGATTCCAGAGAAATGTAGGAACACGCGAGGCTCTACTGACCCTACAGATTCTCATAGAAGATAGTTTAAGGAAAGGCAAACATATGTCTATAGCATTTGTACACTTATAGAAAGCTATTGACAATGGAAAACTTTTATTCAAATTCTGAAGGAGGCAGGGGTAACATACAGGCAGCGAAAGGCTATTTACAATTTGTACAGAAACCAGATAGCAGATATAAGAGTCGAGGGGCAGGAAAGGGAAGCGGTGATTGAGAAGGGAGTAAGACTCGATTTTAGCCTATCCCCAACATTATTCAATCTGTATATCGAGCAGGTAGTAAAGGAAACAAAAGAAAAATTTGGAGTATAAATTGGTCCATGGAGAAGAAATAAAACTGGGAGGTTTGCTGATGACATTGTAATTGTGTCAGACATAGTAAAAGACTTCGCAGAGCAGTTGAACAGAACAGACAGTATCTTGAAAGGAGGATATAAAATGAACATTAACTAAAGCAAAACAAGGATAATGGAGTGTAGTCGAATTGAATCAGGTGATGACGAGGGAAGTAGATTAGGAAATAAGACGCTTCAAGTATTTCATGTGTTTTACTATTTGGGAAGCAAAATAACTGATGATGGTCCAAGTAGGGAGGATATAAAATCTAGACTGGCAACGGCAAGAAAAGGGTTTCTGAAGGAGAGAAATTTGTTAACATCGAGTATAGATTTAAGCGTCAAGAAGTCCTTTCGGAAAGTATTTGGAGTGTGGCCATGTATGCAAGTGAAACATGACGATAAACAGTTTAGAGAAAAAGAGAATAGAAGCTTTTGAAATGTGATGCTACAAAAGAATGCTGAAGATCAAATGGGTAGATCACGTAACTAACGAGGAGTTACTGAACAGAATTGGGGGAAAAGAACTTTACGGTAACACCTGATTAAAAGAAGGGATCGGTTGGTAGGACACATTCTGAAGCATCAAGGGCTCAACAATTAATTTAATATTGGATAGAAGCGTGGGGGCGGCGGGCATAAAAATCTCGGAGACCAAGAGATGAATACAGTAAGCAGATTCAGAGGAACGTAGATTGCATTAGATGTTCGGAGATGATGAGGGATGCACAGGATAGAGTAGTGACCTGAAGACTACAACAACAGCACAGAAGGAAGAAACCAACAAAAAGAAACAATCGCCACATGAGGCGTCAATCTGCACGCGCGCCGCAAGCAAAAAAAAAAAAAAAGGGCACAGTCAGCGCCATGATGGTGGAGGCGAGGCGAGCAGGGCTCGGATTCCGAGAGATGTCTGCCCCCTCCCACCGCTGAGGTGCACCGTCACAATTCTTTTTTCGCATTTTAATTAAAAATAAACAATAAAATGAACCCATACGGCAAAAATGAAGACATCAAGCGAACCAAAAGAGCCATTTTGCCTGCTGTGATCACCTTATCGAAGCGGGAGACCAGGAAGAGGCGGTCGTCAATTCAACAGTCACCACCAGTCGTCAACCGTCGGTGTCCGGGGACGCTGCACTCAGTCAGAGAAAGTTACCGTATGGGGATCATGGAAACATTCAGCTTCTTCTCACACCAGGCCAACAGAATGAAGACCCCAAATAGTTAGCAAAAAGGTATCGGTATTGCGTTCTGTTCGTTAATACAATGAACTCGTCCATCATGCATTGCCGCAAATCGAGGTCTTTCTTTCCGCCGTCGTGATACATATAATGTATCGCCATTCTCTTTATCCAGTAGACCACATTCATCCAAGTCATCGAGAAATAGACGGCGTCGGGATGAAAGAGGTCCATGGGCACAGTCGAGGCAAGGGAGGAGGGGACGCAGAACGCAGTGTCTGGCGGACCAGTTTTTAGCACTCGCTTGCAAGTCCACAGTTCGGTCAGTATTCGTCCGTGTCTACTGTCGCGCAACGGAGGAATATGGGAGCGTTTGTGAGGTGAGTGGAATGGCATAGAGCCTGCGTCGGATCGGAAATTTCTCGTTAGTGACCACATACCACGTCGACCGAGCGAAATTGGACAGGAAGAGCGCATGAATGACTCGCCAAACGCTCGTCCAGTCAGGGATGGGGTATCGTCGTACATCTACGTACGTCTACATCTGAATGATTGCTCTGCTGTTCACAATTAAGTGCCTAGTAGAGGGTTCGTCGAACAATCTTCAAGCTATTTCTCTACCGTTCCAGTCTCAAACACAGCGTGGGAAAAACGACATTTAAAACTTCCTGTGCGAGCTCTCGTATCTGTTAATTTGTTATGACGATCATTCCTCCCTATGTAAGTGGGCGCCAAGAAAATATTTTCCCACCCTGAGGAGAAATATAGATATTGGTATTTCATGAGAAAATCCTGCCGCAACGAAAATCGTCTTTGTTTTAATGACTGCTACCCGAATTCACGTATCATATCCGTGGTGCTTACTCTCCTATATCGCGGTAGCACAAAACGAGCTACCCTTCTTTGAACATTTTCGACGTCCTCCGTCGATCCTATCCATTCCGGATCCCACACCACGCATCAATACTCCAGAGGAAGACGTGCAAGCATAGTATAGCCAGTCTCTTCAGTAGACCTTTTGCACTTTGTAAGTGTTCCGCCAATAAGTAACAATCTTTGGTTTGCTTTACCCACAACATTAACTATGTGGTCGTTGCAGCTTAAGTTATTCGAAATTGTAATCCATAAGTTTTTAGTTGAGTTTACAGCCTTTAGATTTGTGTGATTTGTCGTGCAACAGAAATTCAGCACATACATTTTGATATGTGGAAGACTTAACACTTTTTAGTATTTAGAGTCCATTGCCACTTGTCGTACCGTAGGGATATCTTGTCTAAATAGTTTAGGAATTTGTTTTGATCATCTGATCAGTTTATAAGACCTTAAATGACAGGATTGTTTTGGTTGGCAGGAGAGCCAACACCGTGTTACTAGAAGGAGGCGGAAAGGCACGCGTTTTAGCTCACGCAGGCTGGCGTGAGGTCTGGAACAGGACAAGGAAATTAGAATTTAGAAAAACGGACGTAGCTGGTGGAATACTTAACTTTAATCCATTAATGGTGAACGTCAGTCTTGACCGTACATGATTCAATATCAATAGTAACTGATAATGGCGCCTTGCTAGGTCGTAGCAAATGACGTAGCTGAAAGCTATGCTAAACTATCGTCTCGGCAAATGAGAGCGTATTTTGTGAGTGAACCATCGCTAGCAAAGTCGGTTGTACAACCGGGGGCGAGTGCTACGAAGTCTCTCTAGACCTGCCGTGTGGCGGCGCTCGGTCTGCAATCACTGATAGTGGCGACACGCGGGTCCGACGGATACTAACGGACCGCGGCCGATTTAAAGGCTACCACCTAGCAAGTGTGGTGTCTGGCGGTGACACCACAAGGATCATCTGCGAACTATCTAAGAGTGCTTCTCAGATTGTCTCCTAAATCGTTTATGTAGACGAGGAACAATTGACGGCGTATACCACTTCCTTGGGGAAAGTCATATATTACTCCTGCTTTACTCGATGACTTCCCGTCAATTACTACAAACTGTCACCTTTCCGTTAGGAAATGAAGAATCTAGTCACACAACTGAGGCAATAGTCCATAAACACGCAATCTGATCAGAAGTCGCTTGTGAGTTACGATGTAAAAAGCCTTCTGGAAATCTAAAAGCCGGCCGAAGTGGCCGAGCCGTTCTAGGCGCTACAGTCTGGAACCGCGCGACCGCTACGGTCTGCAAGTTCTAAGTTGTAGGAGAGTGATGACCTTTGAATTAAGTCCCACAGTGCTCAGAGCCATTTGAACAATTTTTTAAACCTAAAAATATGGAATCAATTTTACATCCCCAGTCATCAAGTGAAATCCAGGGTCACAAACCGTTTTCGCAAGCTCTGTCCTCTGCTGAACCCGACTCCCACACCTTCTCTGCGTCTCGGTGTCACGAGACGCTGTTCCCCTCTATAACTGAGTACACCGCAGTCGTCGTCAGGGAACGGAGCTGAAGAACACACGAAGAAGCTCCATTATCTGCAGAATCGTGCTCTCAGCCTGGCTCCGCATCTACCAAGAGGCTTCCTATCCGGACCACTCCACCATATCGTGGAAGTCCCACACCTGCATGACCGATCCGATTCAACAAGATGTGCATAGCCCCTCGCTGCATAGGCAGCCTCTATAGACGGAAACCGAGGAGCTGGAAAAACGAGAAGACCGCATCATCGCGTGCACGGGAGGCAGAACATCGTGCTGCGAACTCCATCTTCTTCGGCGGGCCAAGACACTCTGTGAAGTTCTAGCGACAGAGGTAGATAAGACCAGACACGTCCCGGACTCCGAAGGAACAAGAACCGCTTCAACGGTCCACGACGGGAAACGCCTGGCGTGACCGCCGCCGCTCCTGCTGCCCGCAGAGTTGTCCTGCCGTCTTCGCCATAAGCAACACCCGCGGCTGCGCCACCAACAGCCCTTCACAACAAACAGCTCGCCGAGTTTATTCGGCTGCATGAGAGCTCCTCACCTCGTAGCACAATGCCAGTTCCTCCTCCCTGCTCCTCGACATACACTAGTGGCCATCAAAATTGCTAAACCAAGAAGAAATGCAGATGATAAACGGGTATTCATTTGACAAATATATTATACTAGAACTGACATGTGATTCCATTTTCACGCAATTTCGGTGCATAGATCCTGACAAATCAGTACCCAGAGCAACCACCTCTGGCCGTAATAAAGGCCTTGATACGCCTGGGCATTGAGAAACTGAGCTTGGATGGCGTGTACAGGCACAGCTGCCCATCCACCTTCAACACCATACTACAGTTCATCAAGAGTAGTGACTGGCGTATTGTGACGAGGCAGTTGCTCGGCCACCATTGACCACACGTTTTCAATTGCTGAGAGATCTCGAGAATCTGCTGGCCAGGGCAGCACTCGAACATTTTCTGTATCCAGAAAGGCCCGTACAGGACCTGCAACATGCGGTCGTGCATTATCCTGACGAAATGTAGGGTTTTGCAGGGATCGAATGAAGGGTAGAGCCACGGGTCGTAACACATCTGAAATGAAAGGTCCACTGCTGAAAGTGTCGTCAATGCGAACAAAAGGTGACCAAGACGGGTAACCAATGGCACCCCATAACATCACACCGGGTGAACGCCAGTATGGAGATGACGAATACACGCTTCCAATGTGCGTTCACCGCGATATCGCCAAACACGGATGCAACCATCGTGATTAAACAGAACCTGGATTCATCCGAAAAAATGTTTTGCCATTCGTGCATCCAGGTTCGTCATAGTGTACACCATCACAGGCGCTCCTGTCTGTGATGCAGCGTCAAGGGTAACCGCAGCCATGGTCTCCGAGCTGATACCCCATGCTGCTGCAAACGTCGTCCAACTGTTCGTGCACATGGTTGTTGTTTTGCAAACGTCCCCATCTGTTGACTCAGGGATCGAGACGTGGCTGCACGATCCGTTACAGTCATGTGGATAAGATGCCTGTCATCTCGACTCCTAGTGATACGAGGCCGTTGGGATCCAGCACAGCGTTCCGTATTACCCTCCTGAACCCACCGATTTCTTATTCTGCTAACAGTCATTGGATCGCGACCAACGCGAGCAGCGATGTCGCGATAGGCCACTATCCGACCTCTATCAAAGTCGGAAACGTTATGGTACGCATTTCTCCTCCTTACACGAGGCATCACAACAACGATTCACCGGGCAACGCCGGTCAACTGCTGTTTGTGTATGAGAAATCGGTTGGAAACTTTCCTGTCAGCACGTTGTAGGTGTCGCCACCGGCGCCAACCCTGTGTGAATGCTCTGAAAAGCTAATCATTTGCAAATCGCAGCAGCTACTTCCTGTCGGTTAAATTTCGCTTCTGTAGCACGTCATCTTCATGGTGTAGCATTTTTAATGGCTAGTAGTGTATTTTCCAGGACAAACGGTTTGCAGTTACCAAGATGTGAAGATAACCCATTGAATACAAGGTCCCAAAAGGACTGTGATGTTTACGGCATTCGACGCTCCACGTATTTATCACACAATGAGAACAGCATGAGGCTGCCGAGTGTCCTTGAATTGTTTAGTCGACGAGTAACCCACAACAGAGCCACGGGGCTACTGTTGTCGATATGAGGCAGAGCAATGGCAACGATAAACAAAGTGAAATCTACAACATCGATTGCTGATGTTGACATTTCATTAATGAGTACAAGGAATTTCACCGAGTGAGAAAGAAGTGGCAGATGATATATTGACGTTTCTGCTAGATTAACCAGAGGGATGTGTGGTGTCGTATGCGCTCGACTGTGCGGGCAATGTACATGAGGAGTAAAATGATAGCGATACGTGCTTAATAAGTGAAAGTGATATTGAAATAAGAATCGAACCGTTACGTTCATCATTCTTCTCGGGCATGGACCCACAAATGCCGTTTCCAGTGAAATCAAGTGCATGACAATCGTTTTTCAAGGAGCACTAAACATAATTACATGTATAGAAGATCATCCGCAGCACAGCAAAAAAAAAAGAAAAAAAAGCAATATGACCCTGTACTGTAGTACATAAGAAAAACTACGAGTAATCAAGGGAGGACTAGGCGCACTTGTTACAAAAACTGTGTTGCAGTCTTTCAAGCCCGCACGATATAATTTACATCTACATCTACATCCATACTCCGCAAGCCACCCGGCGGTGTGTGGCGGAGGGTACTTTGAGTACCTCTATCGGTTCTCCCTTCTATTCCAGTCTCGTATTGTTCGTGGAAAGAAAGATTGACCGTATGCCTCCATGTGGGCTCTAATCTCACTGATTTTATCCTCATGGTCTCTTCGCGAGAGATACGTAGGAGGGAGCAATATACTGCTTCACTCCTCGGTGAAGGTACGTTCTCGAAACTTCAACAAGTGCCCTTACCGAGCTACTGAGCGTCTCTCCTCCAAAGTCTTCCACTGGAGTTTATCTATCATCTCTGTAAGGCTTTCGCGATTACTAAATGATCCTGTAACGAAGCGCGGTGCTCTCCATTGGATCTTCTCTGTCTCTTCGAACAACCCTATCTGCTATGGATCCCACACTGCTGAGCAGTATTCAAGCAGTTGGCGAACAAGTGTACTGTAACCTATTTCCTTTGTTTTCGGACTGCATTTCCTTAGGATTTTTCCAGTGAATCTCAGTCTGGCACCTGCTTTACCGACGATCAACTTTATATGATCATTCCATTTTAAATCACTCCTAATGCCTACTCCCAGATAATTTATGGAATTAACTGCTCCCAGTTTTTGACCTGTTATATTGTAGCTAAATGATAAAGGATCTTTCTTTCTGTGTATTCGTAGCACATTACACTTGTCTACATTGAGATTCAATTGCCATTCCCTGCACCATGCGTCAATTCGTTCCATATCCTCCAGCATTTCAGTACAATTTTACAATTTTCCATTGTTACATCCTCTCGAAATACCACATCATCACCTGCAAAGAGCCTCAGTGAACTTCCGATGTTGTCCACAAGGTCAGTTATGTATATTGTGAATAGCAACGGTCCTACGACACTCCCCTGCGGCACACGTGAAATCACTCTTACTTCGGAAGACTTCTCTCCATTGAGAATGACACGCTGCGTTCTGTCATCTAGGAACTCTTCAATCGGATCACACAATTGGTCTGATATTCCATATGCTCTTACTTTGTTCATTAAACGACTGTGGGGAACTGTTTCGGACGCATTGCGGAAATCAAGAAACACGGCATCTATCTGTGAACCCCTGTCTATGGCCCTCTGAGTCTCGTGGACGAATAGCACGAGCTGGGTTTCACAGGATCTTCTTTTTCGTAACCCATGCTGATTTCTACAGAGTAGATTTCTAGTCTCCAGAAAAGTCATTATACTCGAACATAATACGTGTTCCAAAATTCTACAACTGATCGACGTTAGATGTGCGTGCTATCGAGCCACTACGTTATGCACGTCATAGATTACAGTGATTTCAAGTGAAGCAATGGACGGTTGCTTAACTTCAAAAAGTGCTACAGAATTGGATGACGTAAGAAAACGAAATTTCAAACAAAGCGTCACCTTGGCGATGCATAGCAAACTGCGGAATCGGCCCGAATAGTTGTAGATGAGATAAACAACAGTATCCCATTGTTCATTAAGGAATTTGTTTTCAACTCCGACCATTGGAGATTTGAAGAGGACGTGTCTGTGAGAGGTACCCTGGAAATTAGAGGTACCAAGAGATTTCTATCAAGATCTGCTAACGTCAATGCCTCAATGCATTCATATACAATTATGCCGACTATAATCTGGATGGTAGATTGTCTTCAAAGTCATTTATTGTGTTGCGAGAAGTTGGAGAGTCTCTCCCCAATGATTGTTTCTCGTGTGCGTTATCTTGCAAGGGAAGTGGGGAATATTTAACTCACACCAAGCAAGACTTGAAAATGGGCGTAGACGAACTACAATAAGTGTATGAGCACTGTTTTGGACAATAGCTGGTCAAAGAAACTTGCTTTTGCTTCATTCTTGGTCTGCATACTCCTTTAGAGCAAACTACCCCTACTGAACGGTGTGTAACAGTGCAGTGCATAACACCTGGAACCACTGGACAAATTCAACCTCTGAAACTTTGTGTTTTTCGTGCCTATAAAACATATTGTCGCACATTCTGCAGCTACGCTTTAAAGGATAGCCAGTTCCACGGTAAGTTCCACGCCAGACTCTTTCACTTTCGGTTGCATGCCACCACATTCCCTCAGTTTTCATCACCCGTTACACAGGTATCATTCCATATGCATTCCTTGAGGGCTGATACCTAGCTGAATGTTTACAGCTCCCAAGGAGTTCGCCTTCTGTCATGATGATGCTAATCTTCGTGATCATCGTAGCGCGCCATTTTTCGTTAGCTGTTCATGGCGCAAGTTGCTGGTTTGTTTCGAACATTTATTGAATGTCGACGATGTCCATTTTGTGAAGCATTATACAAACATCCCATAGCATCCCGGACATTCATTTCCCGTCGCCCTCCTGATGCACGTAGTGAGTTATTAGCAGCTAATATCAATCCTGTTACAATTGTTAACACAAAAATTTCAAATTAGCCTTACTAAATATTGAACTTGCTACCTCTTACTCAAGGGACTCCTTTTAGAAGCTTGCTTTATTTAGTTATTGTAACAGTTCTGTTGTAAAAGTGTGTTTCATCACGCTTCGTCAGAGGATACAACAAATACCTCTGCCATCCCAAGTTACCTGGACCCGCTGGAACCAACTTGCATCATTAAGAGAGAAAAGTTTCTCCTCTTTCACCATGCTTCATTTCATATCTCCATGGACAAATGGCGAGAGTCAGCTGCTTGCTGGCTATGGTACGGATACCTTTGAGCCACCAAACAGGAATGTGAGAGTTCAGCCTTGGCGGGGTAGCACCATCTGTGCTATTCCCCCAGCTTCATGGTTCTTCCAGAATGAGCGACGTGGTGCCCTGGAAGACTCACGTTACGATGTCTGTGGCGTAGCAGTTCGCGGTTTTTGGTGAGAACTCTCCACGATCGTATCAGACCAATCCGTTCTGGATTCCGACAGTAGCTTCCTTTCAGAGTAAGTGAGAAGCAATAACAATCATAGTAAGCCATATTTTTCAGGGAGCATTCTATATTCTCTTCCGAGCAAATTTGCCGACTTTTCTTCGCACTTATTTACCCGTTAGATAATTTCTTCGCATAAGACGTTATCTTTTCTTGTTGGTGATTTGCTTCCCGAATATTACGAATTGTTTTTGTGTAATTCTTTTAACAGTGGAATTTTAATGTAATTTATCTTTAATGTATCCATGTACATAGATTGTTATAGTGACTGAGTTCATAACCGTGTGCACCATCAGTGGCACATTCGTTAGGAGATGAAGAGAATAAATGTGGCAAATCTGTTTAAAATGTTACCCACACATTACTAGTAATCAAAAATAGCGAACGGTCGACTTTCATTTTTTGTGGATGTTGTCTCATTTATTGCAGGTCCAGACACAGAATGCAAAATCTTACACAACTGCCAGCAGCTCAGCCGCTCGTCTACAATTGTGTATCAACTGCTCGCCATCCAGTGTCCTGGGGTACCATACACGGCTACTTATTTTACGCCAAACATTTTCCCAGCATAAAAAGCATCTGGTACGGCTACGGATTTATGTTCAAGCAGAAGTCGCTGTACCTTATTGCAGCCGTGTTCTTCCACTTAATTCCAGCCATTATTGCAGACACTTTTCTGTGTCTCAAGGGGACGAAACCAATGTAAGTACTTCATCCCGTTATGTACTCACACTTTTTATTCCGCATGACACAAGGCTGTAACGTATTACTATATTTACGACGTTTCTCATGGAGCCATATACGTTATCTCGCATTTCTCGCTGCTTCTCTCACACAAATAATGATAAAATTTCCGAAATTCAGGGTCGCCACCAGCCCAAGCGCTTCCTAACCATTTAGAAGAAAACGGAGCTGGAAAATTATTAGTTTAATTACTTTAATAATTTAATTACCAGTATTCAAATTTCTTTAAGTAGCCAGATAAATAGCACTCCATATCGTGCATGAAGTAACTTGATTAATTCAGGATTGGAAATCGAAGTAAGTGGGTAAGATCAACACCACAGAATTTATCTTTCACGTCGATTGTTTATTGTAACTAAGTATTTGGTTGCACATCCCAGTTACACCTAACTGGTGGCTGACCAGAAATATTTTAGTAAGAATTACGTGAGAATGAATCAGAGCACAATTTAACTACAGCAAGAAACGCAGAAAACGGGGGTGGGAGACAATGATACTATCATCTCCTTTTGCATTCATACCAGTGAGATTCGCATTACGATTCTACGCATGCACTATTCTGGACATAGGTTTAACCAATGCACGAGGTTGTGCGATAATTATTCAACATACTAATTGCGCCTGCTGCCTGCAAACTGCCGAAATACAGCACGTGGTGCATTCTGACTCAAATTGTTGTGCCGCTTTGTAGAAAGTGCACGAAAGAACAGATATTCTTGTAGAAATTATGGCTCATTAAACAAGCAGACTGTTAAATAAGGTCTATTGTAGTGCCGTGGTGGACCAGAAGGGTCATTTATTACCAAACACGTGGCACAAAATCGACGCACAAAGACAAACGCAACTTCCACTAATGAAAGATTAAAAATCATACTCGCATCACACGCTTCAGTTAAGCTGAAGTTCTTAAGTATTTCAACTCTTAAACATAACGAAGTCCTAACTCAACCTGCTTCCTATCACTTGAAACCCCCTTTAAGAGCTACGATCCGTATTCACCAAGCGTTCACCGAAGAGTCGCCCCTTTCTCTTTCGAGATTACCTAGCTCCCCGTGCAGCGGAAGCTACCAGAGAGGTAGCCCTCCGTTACCAACCTCACACACAAAAACAGTGTTTGACTAAGATGGGTAAACCTCTCTGTTCAGGTATTGGAAACTTAAGTTGGTCATCCTGTGCTGTCCTTCGAACGAGAAGCAACATCGTCTGCTCCCAGCAGACGATGACCAACTCAGTGTTTCCCACAAAACAAAACCGAAACCCCACATTAAACACACATATATTGTTCAATAGGCCTTATTTGAGTGCTCAGTCTTTCTGGAAGAGTTTATGAATTGAGCTAAAATCAGGTAGTAAAGCGAATAAGTTGTACCTAATTCGACAAGCGTCTTATGAAACGACTTCACAGAGACGTTTCATAGCTACATTGCTGAATTTACTGTTTAAATTTTCTGAAGACATATGTGGCTAATAAAGGTGTCCAGTTTAAATGATAAATATTTCTGGTAAAACAGTGACGTAAATGCGTCTTCTTAGGACGAGGTAACTTCTCTAACCATAATTCTGTGTGCTTAACAGTAACGAAGGAGCAAAAGTATTTGAGAACACAATTGGTAACTTTATTATACAACAGAAATATTATTATTTATTTTGCTTCATTTTTGGTTTGAATTCACTGAGCACTAATGGAGCACAATATTAGCCCCGCAGCCACAAAATAAATACTAAATATTACACTTATCTGTACTGCAGAAGACGTTTGAACAACACAAATCTCGTCCGCATATGGTGTATAATCTCAAAACGAATCACTTATGCGAACAGTAACACTTTGTGTCGATGAACATTATTCGCGGAATTTTTCCATGCATTAGTTAATTTGAAGAGTTTCGACGGGCTGCTAATAAATTTCATTTCAGATATAGTCTAACAATTACTCGTATTCCAGCTTGCAAAATCCTTTCACTTATTCGATATCCTGAAGTGTTTCAGTCTAGCTGCCAAGTCCGTAGAAGGTGGTATAAGAGGCGTACAGTAGGTCTGGCTGACTATTTACCTGAGATTTTCTGAGATTAAGAAATACGTCCTTGAATTACTGAGTCGTCGCGTAGGACTTCTTCCTACCTGTTTTGCGGTGATTAAAGAACTGGGACAACGAATGTAAAGGGACAAAGTACCATTATCCAAGATGGCGGCGATGATGTCATCCAATATGGCGGCGATGACGTCATTCAAGATGTCGGATTTGGCGGGAAGTGTGAATTTTGGCGAGAAAAAAGGTCAACTGGGCTACCTCTCCTAACCTAACCCCCACCACAAGAAGAATGGCGCGGAGTTCAAATTCCAACATGATGATGCATAGCACCCGTACTTATCACTACAAAGAAAATCACGGGAAGAAAGGACACTTGGCCTACCTCCCCTAACCTAACCCCCACCACAAGAAAAATAGTGCGAAGTTCAAATTCAGGTACAGTAATGGAGGGAAAAAGGGACTTGTCTTTGCTATTTAACCAATTACAAGCATATGCGATCGCCACTGGGTCTGGACTCCAACTGGCTTAGTTCATGTCGGTGCCACCAGAGGGCGCTCTCCGCACATCAGGTGATGACGTAAGTACCGTCATTCAAGATGGCTGCAACCGATGTTGTGGTGTCACCGCCAGACACCACACTTGCTAGGTGGTAGCCTTTAAATCGGCCGCGGTCCTTTAGTATACGTCGGACCCGCGTGTCGCCACTATCATTGATTGCAGACCGAGCGCCGCCGTATGGCACGTCTAGTCTGGAGAGACTCCCGAGCACTCGCCCCAGTTGTACAGCCGACTTTGCTAGCGATGGTTCACTACATACGCTCTCATTTGCAGAGACGACAGTTTAGCATAGCCTTGAGCTACGTCATTTGCAACGACCTAGCGAGGCGCCATATTCAGTTACTATGTCTTCTGAACAGATAATATTGTGACTCATGTGCCGTCAAGAGCGACGTTCATCATTAATGGTTTAAAGTCAAGTATCAAACTGGCTACGTCCGCTTTCTGAATTCTAATTCCTTGTCATGTTCCAGATTTCACGTCAGTATAGTTCTTCCCTCCTCAAGCCAGCCTGCGTGAGCTAAAACGCGTGCATTGCGGCGTCCTCTAGTAACACGGTGTTGGCTCCACAACACAATAGATGTAACCATCACGAGCTCCAGAGCCCAACTGGTTTAGTTCATATTGTGACCACCAGAGGACGCTACCGTGAGGTCGGTTGATTAAACAAGATCGTCCGCTCTCTCGCACCACACCACAGGCCCGCGGACGCCCGACCACTTACAACAAACCCCCTCGGCCGTCACCTCCATACACAAGCTGTACATAGTCTTCTGTAAATATGCTAACTAAACTAACACCCACATCACATATCTAACCTACCAATTACGTAAGTACTTAATTCCATTTCAATTTTAATCATATTCAATAGGTCAATTTAAAATTTCAATATTCAATTATCAAATGAGAAGTTCGACATTTTCCCACTATCAGTGCAGTGTTCACTCATGACATAGCACCCTCCCCCACCCTCAGAATGCTGCACTCGTATTGGCTGCTGCATTAGTCACGTGATTCGACTTCATTGAACCTAGGACTCGGAATCAATTCCCACCAATGCCACACCCACCTGGACTTGGAATCAAGTAGTTAAGGTCTTCACCACGATATTCAACCCAGCGCCACACCGCCTTACTCACCCATGATGGCGGCTACCGTGCAATAACGAGTACTAATGTGCACACTGCATGACGTCATCAAAGATGGTGGGGCGAAATGGTGGGAAAACAGATCTTAACACATGTCTTTATTTTGCGGGTGCTGTCTCCACCGACAGATTTACTGTCCAACTGACATGTACACATTACCGCCATCAGATCGTACTGTCACCCCTCCTATGACCTAGTCCAAGATGGTGGTCTGTAGGGGCGAGAATTATGCTAAAATTACTCAGGCTGCGCTAGGGTGCTGGGGAGAGTCCACTCTACTTTTTTTCGAACATTTTATTTAGAGATCGAATATATTTATCACAATGACGCAAAACACTCGCCATGTTATGCTTGGGGTCACAATACAGTCTGCAGACACACAAACAACTCTTAATTTACGCAAATATTTTAAGTACAGACATTCATACTCCCAAATAATTCAGCACACTTATGTCTAGACACTATCATATCGTGAACTACCCACACAGCTCATAGCCCACAGACCTGCTCGCAAATCAACGAGCGCATGCACTCTCCGTCAACCCCTCTCCAGCAGAGCGTACAGACAGTCCCTGCGTCGTGGTGCAGCCGTCAGCTGTCAAACCGCGCACAGCCCTCGCCCGGCTCCCGCAAGCATGAGGCAGCGAGATCTCACTCATACCGCATGTCTGAGAAATTCCTATGTAAATACCTGTTCACCTAGACACACATGCTGACGTAATTGGGCTGGAGCGCAACCGCGAGCTGCAGCCGAACGCAGGCGAAATTTGTATAAGTGCCATTGATGACCAGGGGGGATTATTTACAGAGCGTACCACCAAGCATAGCCAAGCGCGTGGAGCATTCCATTCTACCCTAACTGTAACAGCGGTCCAGCGAAGACGCTGAAGAATTCCATTCCACGATAGCACAACCTGCTTTCCCCTTAGCGATTCTGATGCTACACTGCGCGTAGGTATAAACCATCGCAAACGCATCGAGTAACGTTATCAAGCTTACACTTAAGTCACATTTATATCTAAAATAACAACCCCTCTAGTAAATTCCACAGCCGTCCATAAATACTTAACGTGCGCTTTTGTACTAATTTTCGTCTTCTCACGCATTTTAGGCACGGAAATTCGTGCCCTAACAGAACCTCGTTACGAAAGTAACGCACAATAATGTCCAATGCAGTCTTCCTCGCGGACCTAACCCCATCACGTTATACCAATCCTGCTCTCAACATACGCAAATGTCCGCACGGCTATGTAGAGGCTACCATATCGCAGTAAAAAGCATGTTACTGAATCCGACATTATCATTTGCTCTAACCCAATTTACTCGCCGAATTACTGATGCCGCTGTTATTGAAGAACCATCCACCTCTACTTTCTCGAACTTACAGCGGTTATTTTACACAGATCACTAAATTCAGTTGACAGTTAAAACCACAAAGTTATCTCCACATTATCAAATACATACCAGACTCACAAGAATATTGGAAGCCAATAGTAACTACAATTAAATATTACGATTGTTGCTATACTCTGACACCAATCAACGTGCAGGTAACCTCTCCTCTTGACGACTGTGCTTCAGTATCTATAGCGAATATAATTTTCCACTTAAAAATTCTCACTCATACCCTCATCGTTATCAGTCTGCTCAAACTATATGCCCCTCATCATGGGACACACAGTCATCCACTCTAGTCATGCCATAACATAAACCATGCTATCTTTAAAATACAATATATACACAGTTCACGCAGTGAAAGCCACAGTTACTTTGCAATACAATGTATACACATTTTAGACAAACAGTGATCTTTACATCTGTACAGCACCCGAAATTGGACCGTGAAACCGATCTAATCCCAGCAATATATCACCGAGTACCTTGTCGATCTAGTAAACATACAGTTCACATCCCCCATCAAACAAAATCACCCCTTTTACATCAGCCAACCGAAGTCACTCTCAGAATTGTTCTACAAATTCACCATCATTTTCCCCTCGACACAAAGGCGTTACTGTCTCTGCTTCCTTGTCTGCTCGCTTTTCTATGCACATCTCAAGACTCGGGGATTATAATAACACACGTAATTTCGCCATAGTATTATAGAATTTTCGCTATACTTCTCGATATCAACTACACAGCAGTAGCCTCCCCATAGCTAAGGCAACTTAATTCCTGATATATAGACTCGAAATCATTTCTCTACAACCACGAAACCTTAGCTTCGTCGGGCGTCCTCTAGACCACTGAGTAACTAGAAACAAACACATGAAAAATCATATTTCGACCAACGAATACCGAACTCACATAATTTACAAGCCAACTAAGGTCCTTTCCATGTCTAGAGAACAGGCAAACGTATCTTCCACACACCACACTCCATCTTCTCTCAACTAAATAAAGACGCGAAATGTGCGCAAACAGTCAACGGAATAATTTACATGGGCGGGAATAACACTCCATCCCAATCATACCATCTTCTCAATGTTCCACTTGATCACGAAAGCCACCCAACACATACTAGTATTAGTTCGCTATCTGGTCTTCTAGACAAGGGCAAAGTTAACTCTTATACGTTCCTACAATCCAACAGACCTCTACTTTCGCATGGATGCTGCTATTAGCAGGAAACGTGGATCAGTACCACCACGGACTTTTCATACAAGGAATGATTCCGGTAACAGCTCATATATATGTTAATTATTATAGTTACAATTAAATGTTACAATATCGCTACCAATTGAACAGCATTCCAGAATGAGCGAATTATCGGAAATACTCCCAGTTGTCTGCAGTGGCTCTGGATATAGCTGTACCTTCCTTACAACTGGACATACTCCCCCCATTGCTATCACAGTACTCCAAGTCAAATCCTTACCTTCCCTACAACAGGGCATAGTCTACACCTTTCCACAAACACACATACTTTTACCCTAAGATGGGGAGAATGCTCTGTGGCTCCCATACGCGGAGAGATAAATCATAATTTAGGTACTATGATCGAGGTCTTAGAAATATGTAGAGTACTGTCTGATATACTTTGATGAGTTATGTGTTCGAGAATTAGCTGTGAATGGGTGTATTATGTAGTCATCTTTCCATGTTCGCAATGATACTTGCAAAATAGAGAATGGATGGTTTAGCTATGATACAGAGATTGAGGAAGCATGCTGTCACATGATTGACCGGTGTCGAAGTTTCTGTAAAATTGTTCGCGCTATCAAGTTTCATGTTTAGTACTAGAGTATATGGATGGTGTCTTTCCCATCCCACCCCTGCATTGGTTAGCAGATAATGAGTGACTGCTATGGCTTGTTTGAGTTGGGGAAAATGTTTCCGTGGATGCACGGGAACATCCGAGGGTTGCTAGCAGCGAAACAGTGATCGCGTACATTAGTGCAATATGAGGAATGAGTCGAAAGGGGGTGCATAGTCGTCAGGTATTTCCGTCAGTGTGACAGACGAGAATAAATGTATAGGTCGTCATTCGCTTTCGGATATCCGTTTGGAGACCTACGCCAACGCCGTAAGAGTCTTCTACTTTCGTTATGTTGTAAGTGGGTTTTTATTTAATATAAGTTGTTGTGTAGCGTGTTATGGTAGTTGCAGTAATAAAATGATTTACAGTGCGCGATGTCTACCTTTCTGTGACTGGCAATGTATCAGGGCGTCTTAATGTTAGTTTAGAACATGAGACAGGCATGAAACTCGTGGCAGAGAAACGAGATGTTTGGCGTTGTACAAAAGCGTGTTGACACAACTAAACAGGACCAGAGGGAGCGTGTCATACGATAATTCGCCTAGCGCAGGGATTCCCAACAAAAGTTTCTCGAGGACCCCCTCATTGAGCATGATTGTTACCTTGTCATATCACACTTTGTGTCAAGAAAGAAGACACGAACTCATCTGTAAGTTCAAAAAATGTGGCAAGATCCTACCACGAGAAAGCCATCTTACTTCCATATGAGTAAGAAGTTGCTCATGCTCACTGCCGATCTCTTTACACAACAAAGAAAATAATCTGGATTGCAGGTGTCGAGTTTTAATGTAGTTGATGATTTGAACTACTCCATTAACTATCTTTTGCAAAGGTTCAGACAAGCTTTTGGCTACTAAGGCTTCACGCAACAGTGAGTCCATTTCACCTCAGGGACTATCGCTTTGATACGAGCTAGAAGACTTTTTTTTTTTTTTTTTTTTTGCCAGCCATTGACTTTGCTCAATCCGTCGAGAAGCCTACACATTTTTTCTAGGTGACGT
Source organism: Schistocerca nitens (assembly GCF_023898315.1). NCBI lineage: Eukaryota > Metazoa > Arthropoda > Insecta > Orthoptera > Acrididae > Schistocerca > Schistocerca nitens. The sequence continues at coordinate 1,120,999,655 of NC_064615.1, forward strand.
CGTGTTCATTGAGATAATTATTTAATGCAGTTAAAATATCTACTATTAAAAACAGTCTTGATCACAATTTATTTTACAAGGTGACCGGTTTCAACCACTACTGTGGTCATCTTCAGACCATTGAGTAGGAGCCTCTATGTGTTGAAGAATCACTACTGTGATTCTTCAACACATAGAGGCTCCTACTCAATGGTCTGAAGATGACCACAGTAGTGGTTGAAACCGGTCACCTTGTAAAATAAATTGTGATCAAGACTGTTTTTAATAGTAATTATTAGTAAAACATTGATCACTGCTGTGCCCATAATGTATTCAAAAGTAAGTTAAAATATCGTCTGCTGTCGTATGCAGTAGTTCGCATGAAGAAAATCTTTGAACACTTGGTCCTCCCATAAGAATGGTTAGAAAACCAACATTATAGCCTTTTTTGATATGTCTGTGCTTTCATCCAATTGTGGAGCGTACATGACACTCATGCAAAGTCTAGCCAGCAATGTTTCTTCGGTGTTAACTGTCATATCAGAAATTCGTCTTTGAACAGTATTATTTGAGAGCGGGACAGTTCCTGTTACCTTAGCAGCTGCATCACCTAAGATTCTCTTCCAAAGTATTATTGCTGATGGCAGTATAAGTTTCTCAGAAATTGTGTGGTTTTTCCCACATTTAACAACAAGCTGAGCCACCTCGTAAGACGCAAGGGTTGCATTTTCATTTACATTTGCACCACAGTGTTTGGCAATTGTTTTACGATTTGTTTTCAACTTCCCTAATTTATTTTTGAAAAAATCTAATGACATACTTCTGCACTCTTGGTACTTTGTATCAAGATGGTGCTGGAGTTTGCTGATTTCACACATTCATTCGAAAGGCTTTCATAGCAAATGACACATTGAAGTTTAGGCTGTTGCTCAGGTCCAGTGAACTTAAAACCGATTTCCAAGTAATCAGAGCTATATTTTCTAGTTTTTCCAGTACGCTTAACACTGATCTTGGAAGGGTTAGGTTCAAGGGACGCCGACGATTTAGGTTCAATGGGCACTGACAACTTCGGTTCGAGAGTCACTGACCTACTTGCTTGAACATCAAATGCATCATCTTCCTCTTCATCTGCAGGCATTTCTCGTTTCAACGAACCACTTTTTAACCAGCGGTCCATTTTTAACAACGCGAACTGTAGCTTCCGTGAAAAACAACGCTTTACAAACACTACTGTTTTAATACAGCATATTGAATATGTAAACAACTTGTTCTGTGAAAGCACTGGCAAAAAATAATGGCCGATTGTCGTCTGAAATGCGAGTTTCTATGTAACGTGACTGTCAGTTGTCAGCTGCAAAGAGGCAGCGCGAGCAGTCCAACCGCATGCAGCAGAACTATTTGCCTCTATCTAATTCTAGTTTTGCGCTAGAGTCTGCTAGTGTCAGTTGGCCCCAGGAAGACGCTAGACGCAAAAGTTAGCGTTCGCTAAAGCTCTGTTCATGCAGGAGGCGACCAAAACAAAAAAATCTGTTCTCATACAAAATATATTTAATATATTTTTTTATTCTAATAGCATCTTGCCGACCCCTCTCGCATAGCTCGCCGACCCCTGGGAGACCGCGAACCATCTGTTGGAAACCACTGGCTTATAGTATAGGTGATCAAACTTAAAAGTGGGCTCTGTGGTGTCTGTATATTTAATAGAATCGTGTCATAGACACAGCAGGAGTAGCAGTAGCAGTAGCAGTTTGAGGTGAGAGCCGGTGAAGAAGCGGCTATACCGCTAGGAATGCTTGGATGGCTGCACGCTACGCTATTGTGGGAAGTCGTATTGTGAAATCTTTTTCCCTGCGCTGGAGGCCGACCGCAGCTATGTGTCATTGTGCCCGCATCGGTGCCTTGGTGACTTCTAATTCGTATGAGCTTTCATAGTTCTTAATTTTTATCTGTTGGGCTGACTGATTTGAATGGACGTGGATCTGTACTACCTGTATCTAGCTTGGGGACGTACGAAATTGCGTGCATTTCCACCGGATGGTCAAAACACGGTCCTGTTGCAGTAATTCAGGTCGTTCTGTTTCTACAGAGGCTGCTGAAGGTGGTGGATATGTCTTTCTCCGACATCTGCTCAGTTCAGACTTAAATTGGACCTATCACATGGGCGAAGCTGTAGAAATCGGATCAGTTGCACGACGTGTAGGGGGCGACTACAACCACGCTGGAATTTTACTGTAGAAACTACGTTCGGGAAAGGTGACTCGTTTCGAGATATGAGGGTGCGACAAATATGATTGAGTAGTGGTTGTGATCCGATTGGAGAGAGGTGATTCCAAATGATTGACATCATTTCGAACATATAGCATGACACTAGAGATCTGAGAAGCTAGTGTACATTTTTCTTCTTACAACCTCAGTCAGCACATCATCTACTACTACTGTTTGTGTTCCTTCTCAATCAGTCATCGCCTATAACTCGGTGGATATATCGAGGAACCTCTGATATGATGTCGAGACAGAGTGCGTTACAAATATTAAAGAATTATCTGGTTGAGGGGTTGTGAGGGAGTCGCAAATACAGCGTACATACCACGTTCCTTAGCCGAATCACTTTCAAAGCTCAGTCATTTTATCCCTAGGCTGCATAGTTGGCTGAAAATACGTATTCCTACGATCATTGTCACGGTACTTGTCCGGAAAGAAACAACTCATTCAGAGGTAATGTTATACCTCGATTCGAAAACAGGGTATAGATTTTAACATGGATACGTGTGTGCACCTGTAGAAACAAGACTGAATGTGACAGTAACATGTTGCTGGGATACGTTTTTTCTTTAACATCTCGCCGATTACGTGTCTCTTTCTAGGACACAGTGGTAGGACTCGAAAGAAGCACTTAAGAGAGATGCATGCCAATCGCTGATTTTCGATCACTATTATTTGCTATGGTAGGCAAACATTTATTGACCAAGTAATATACTTAGTGGGAGCGTGATATGTTCGCATTTGAGCATCAGTGTTATAAAGTATATGTGTTTGTGGAAAGGAAATGACTATGCCCTGTTGTAGGGAAGGTAAGGATTTGACTTGGAGTACTGTGATAGCAATGGGGGGAGTATGTCCAGTTGTAAGGAAGGTACAGCCATTTCCGGAGCCACTGCCGACAACTGAGTGTATTTCCGATAATTCGCCATTCTCGGATGCTGTTCAGTTGAGAGCGCGATCGTAACATTTAATTGTAAGTATAATGATAAACGTATGTGCGAGCGGTTTTCCGGAATGATTCCGTGTATAGATAGTCCGTGTTGGTAATGAGCCACGTTTCCTGTAAATAGCAGCATCCGTGCAAATGTAGAGGTCTGTTGGATTGTAGGAAAGTATATGAGTTAACTTTGCCTTTGTCTAGACGACCAGATAGCGAACTAATACTTACAAGGGAACCTCCTCATCGCACCCCCCTCAGATTTAGTTATAAGTTGGCACAGTGGATAGGCCTTGAAAAACTGAACACAGAGCAATCGAGAAAACAGCAAGAAGTTGTGTGGAACTATGACAAAAATTAGTAAAATATACAAACTGAGTAGTCCATGCGAAGATAGGCAACATCAAGGACACTGGGAGTCAAGGAGCGCCGTGCTCCCGTGGTTAGCGAGAGTAGCTACGGAACGAGAGGTCCTAGGTTCAAGTCTTCCCTCGAGTGAAAAGTTTAATTTCTTATTTTCAGTTTATGTGACAAACTCTTATGTTTTCATCACTTATTTGGGAGTGATTATCACATCCACAAGAAAACCTAAATCGGGCAAGGTAGAAGAATCTTTTTACCCATTCGCCAAGTGTACAAGTTAGGTGGGTCGACAACATATTCCTGTCATGTGACGCACATGCCGTCACCAGTGTCGTACAGAATATATCAGACGTGTTTTCCCGTGGAGGAATCGGTTGATCTATGACCTTGCGATCAAATGTTTTCGGTTCCCATTGGAGAGGCACGTCCTTTCGTCTACTAATCGCACGGTTTTGCGGTGCGGTCGCAAAACACAGACACTAAACTTATTGCAGTGAACAGAGACGTCAGTGAACGAACGGACAGATCATAACTTTGGGAAAATAAAGAAAGTAAAATTTTCAGGCGAGGGAAGACTTGAACCAAGGACCACTCGTTCTGCAGCTACTCACGCTAACCACGGGACAACGGCGCTCTCGAGCTTACGTTCTCCTTGATATAGCCTATCTTGCGCATGCACTACTCAGTTTGTATATTTTACTAATTTTTTTCACTGTTCCACACAACTTCTTCCTATTTTCTTGATTGATATGTGTTCAGTTTTTCAAAGCCTATCCACTGTGCCAACTTATAACTAAATCTTAGGGGGGTGCGATGGGGAGGTTCCCTTGTTAGTATGTGTGAGACGGCTTCCGTGATCAAGTGGAACTTTGAGAAGATGGTATGATTGGGATGGAGTGTTATTCCCGCTAATGTAAATTGTTCGGTTGACTGTTTGTGCACATTTCGCGTCTTTATTTAGTTGAAAGAAGATCGAATGAGGTGTGTGGAAGATATGCTCGCCTGTTCTCTAGACATGGGAAGGCCCTTAGTTGGTTTGTAAATTATATGGATGATTTGGAGTATGTTAGATCAGCGAGATCGGTATTCGCGGGTGGAAATATGACTTTCAATGTGTTTGTTTTAGTTACTCAGTGGTCTAGAGGACGCTCCACACGCTCCACGTAGCTAAAGTTTCGTATTTGTAGAGAAATGATTTCGAGTCTATATGTCGGGAATTTGTTGCGTTAGCTATGGGGAGGCTACTGCTGTGTAGTTGATATCGAGAAGTGTAGCGAAAATTCTATAATACTATGGCGAAATTACGTGTGTTATTATAATCCCCGAGTCTTGAGATGTGCATAGAAAAGAGAGCAGACAAGGAAGCAGAGACAGTAACGCCTTTGTGTCGAGGGGAAAATGATGGTGAATTTGTAGAACAATTCTGAGAGTGACTTCGGTTGGCTGATGTAAAAGGGGTGATTTTGTTTGATGGGGGATGTGAACTGTATGTTTACTAGATCGAGAAGGTACTCGGTGATATATTGCTGGGATTAGATCGGTTTCACGGTCCAATTTCGGGTGCTGTACAGATGTAAAGATCACTGTTTGTCTAAAATGTGTATACATTGTATTGCAAAGTAACTGTGGCTTTCACTGCGTGAACTGTGTATATATTGTATTTTAAAGATAGCATGGTTTATGTTACGGCATGACTAGAGTGGATGACTGTGTGTCCCATGATGAGGGGCATATAGTTTGAGCAGACTGATAACGATGAGGGTATGAGTGAGAATTTTTAAGTGGAAAATTATATTCGCTATAGATACTGAAGCACAGTCGTCAAGAGGAGAGGTTACCTGCACATTGATTGGTGTCAGAGTATAGCAACAATCGTAATATTTAATTGTAGTTACTATTGTAAATATGTTCCTGGCTTCCAATACTCTTGTGAGTCTGGTATGTATTTGATAATGTGGAGATAACTTTGTGGTTTTAACTGTCAACTGAATTTAGTGATCTGTGTAAAATAACCGCTGTAAGTTCGAGAAAGTAGAGGTGGATAGTTCTTCAATAACAGCGGCATCAGTAATTCGGCGAGTAAATTGGGTTAGAGCAAATGATAATGTCGGATTCAGTAACATGCTTTTTACTGCGATATGGTAGCCTCTACATAGCCGTGCGGACATTTGCGTATGTTGAGAGCTGGGTTGGTATAACGTGATGGGGTTAGGTCCACGAGGAAGACTGCATTGGACGGTATTGTGCGTTACTTTCGTACCGAGGTTCTGTTAGGGCATAAATTCCCGTTTATAAAAGCTGAGAGAAGACGAAAACTAGTACAAAAGCGCACGTTAAGTATTTCTGGACGGCTTTGGAATTTATTAGAGTTATTATTTTAGATAGAAATGTGACTTAAGTGTAAGGTTGATAACGTTACTGGATGCGCTTGCGATGGTAGATACCTACGCGCGGTGAATCGTCAGTCAAACGTGACGTGTGGTCCGTTAGAATCGCTAAGGCGAAAGCAGGTTCTGCTATTGTGGAATGGAATGCTGCAGCGTCCTCGCCGGACCGTAGTTAGAGTGAGGGTAGCGTGGAACGCACTACATGCGCGGTGCTACTTGGAGGGCGCGCTCTGTAAATACACCCGCCCCCCCCCCCTCCCCCTCCACCCAGCGGACAAGAATCATGAACGGCGCTTACGTACAACATTCGCCTGCGTTCGGCTGTAGCTCGCCCGATCACGTCTGCACGTGCGTCTAGGTGAACAATTATTTGGATTGAAATTTTTCAGACATGCGGTATGAGTGAGATATCGCTGCCTCAAGCTTGTGGGAGCCAGGCGGGGGCTGTGCGCGGTTTGACAGCTGAGGGCTGCACCACGTCGTAAGGACTGTCTGTACGATCTGCTGCAGAGGGATTGGCGGAGGCTGCTTCCGTGCATTGATTGATTTACTTTGCGAGCAGATCTGTATTCTGTGCTATGAGTTATTTGAACAGTTTACGACTAATAACCGTGTCTAGACACAACTGTGCTGAATCATTTAGGAGAAGTATGAATGTCTGTACTCAAATTATTTGCTTAAATTAGTTGTTTGCGTGTCTGCAGACTGTGTATTGTTACCTCAAGCATAACATGGCGAGTGTTTCGGGTCAGTGTGATAAATACACTCCTGGAAATGGAAAAAAGAACACATTGACACCGGTGTGTCAGACCCACCATACTTGCTCCGGACACTGCGAGAGGGCTGTACAAGCAATGATCACACGCACGGCACAGCGGACACACCAGGAACCGCGGTGTTGGCCGTCGAATGGCGCTAGCTGCGCAGCATTTGTGCACCGCCGCCGTCAGTGTCAGCCAGTTTGCCGTGGCATACGGAGCTCCATCGCAGTCTTTAACACTGGTAGCATGCCGCGACAGCGTGGACGTGAACCGCATGTGCCGTTGACGGACTTTGAGCGAGGGCGTATAGTGGGCATGCGGGAGGCCGGGTGGACGTACCGCCGAATTGCTCAACACGTGGGGCGTGAGGTCTCCACAGTACATCGATGTTGTCGCCAGTGGTCGGCGGAAGGTGCACGTGCCCGTCCACCTGGGACCGGACCGCAGCGACGCACGGATGCACGCCAAGACCGTAGGATCCTACGCAGTGCCGTAGGGGACCGCACCGCCACTTCCCAGCAAATTAGGGACACTGTTGCTCCTGGGGTATCGGCGAGGACCATTCGCAACCGTCTCCATGAAGCTGGGCTACGGTCCCGCACACCGTTAGGCCGTCTTCCGCTCACGCCCCAACATCGTGCAGCCCGCCTCCAGTGGTGTCGCGACAGGCGTCAATGGAGGGACGAATGGAGACGTATCGTCTTCAGCGATGAGAGTCGCTTCTGCCTTGGTGCCAATGATGGTCGTATGCGTGTTTGGCGCCGTGCAGGTGAGCGCCACAATCAGGACTGCATACGACCGAGGCACACAGGGCCAACACCCGGCATCATGGTGTGGGGAGCGATCTCCTACACTGGCCGTACACCACTGGTGATCGTCGAGGGGACACTGAATAGTGCACGGTACATCCAAACCGTCATCGAACCCATCGTTCTACCATTCCTAGACCGGCAAGGGAACTTGCTGTTCCAACAGGACAATGCACGTCCGCATGTATCCCGTGCCACCCAACGTGCTCTAGAAGGTGTAAGTCAACTACCCTGGCCAGCAAGATCTCCGGATCTGTCCCCCATTGAGCATGTTTGGGACTGGATGAAGCGTCGTCTCACGCGGTCTGCACGTCCAGCACGAACGCTGGTCCAACTGAGGCGCCAGGTGGAAATGGCATGGCAAGCCGTTCCACAGGACTACATCCAGCATCTCTACGATCGTCTCCATGGGAGAATAGCAGCCTGCATTGCTGCGAAAGGTGGATATACACTGTACTAGTGCCGACATTGTGCATGCTCTATTGCCTGTGTCTATGTGCCTGTGGTTCTGTCAGTGTGATCATGTGATGTATCTGACCCCAGGAATGTGTCAATAAAGTTTCCCCTTCCTGGGACAATGAATTCACGGTGTTCTTATTTCAATTTCCAGGAGTGTATATTCGATCTCTAAATGAAATGTTCGAAAATAAATAGCGTGGTCTTATTCCTTACTCTCCCCAGCATCCTAGCGCAGTCTGAGTAATTTTTGCATAGTGGTCGCTCCTATAGACCACCATCTGGGATTGGGTCATAGGAGGGATGACAGTACGATCTGAAGGCGGTAATGTGTACTATGTCAGTTGGACTGTAAATCTCGTGGTGGAGACAGCGCCTGCAAAATAAAAGACCTGTGTTAAGATCTGTTCCCCCGCTATTTTGCCCCACTATCTTGGATGACATCATGCGCTGTGCAAGTTATTGTACTCTAGACCAGCGATATGGGTCAGTAAAGGGGCGTGATGCTGGGTTGAGGAACGTGGTGGAGACTTTAACTACTTGATTCCGAGTCCAGGTGTGTGTGGCACTGGTGAAAATTGATTCCAAGTCCTAGGTTTAATGAAGTCGAATCACGTGACTAATGTAGCAGCCAATAGACGTGCAGCATTCTGGGGTGGGTGGTCGGGGGATACTATGTCATGAATGAACACTGCACTGATAGCGGGAAAATGTCGAACTTCTCATTTGATAATTAAATATTAAAATTTTGAATTGACTTATTGAATACGATTAAAATTGAAATGGAATTAAGTACTTAGTTAATTGGTAGGTTAGATGCGCGATGTGGGTATTAGTTTAGTTAGCATATTTAGAGAAGGCTGCGTACCGCGTGTGTATGGATGTGGCGTCTGAGAGTGTTTGACGCAAGTGGTCAGATGCCCGTGGGCCGGTGGCGCAGCGCGAGAGAGCGGACGATCTCGTGTCATCAACTGACCTCACAGTAGCGTCCTCTGGTCGCTACAGTATGAACTAAGCCAGTTGGGCTCTGGAGCTGGTGGTGAATACATCGGGTGCAGCCATCTTGAATGACAGTACTTGCGTCATCACCTGACGTCAGGAGAGCGCCCTCTGGTGGCACCGATATCAACTAAGCCAGTTGAGGTCCAGACGCAGTGCCGAACACATCTGCTTGAAATTGGTTAAATAATAAAGACAAGTCCCTTTTACCCTCCATTATCCTACTGGAATATGAACTTCGCACCATTTTTCTGGGGGTGGGTGTTAGGCTTGTGGAGGTTGACTAAGTGTCCTATATTCCCGTGATTTTCTTTGCTTCGTAGACATAAGCAGGGGTGTCACGCATTATCATGTTGGAATTTGACCTTCGCGCTATTCTTCTTGGGGTGGGGATTAGGTTAGTGGAGGTAGCTCAATTGACCTTTTTTCCCACCAAAAATTCTATCTTCCCTCAAAATCCGCCATCTCGAATGACGTCATCGCTGACATCTTGGATGACATCATCGCCGCCATCTTGGATAATGGTACATTGTCCCCATACATAGGTTGTCCCAATACTGACAATCTCGTGATTTATGTCCCTCGCAGATGCCATAACTATGCCCCCGAATTCTCTGGAAAGTGCAGCTCTACACCATGTAATTCTAACAAGGGGAGGCCACAATGTTGGTATCACAGATTTACTTCCGACTTTGTACACCTTTAGCAAAGCATTAAAACAACGTAATATGCAAGTAGTAAGGTGCACCATTCTGTCAATTCCGAGAAAATCGCAAGAGAAGTCTTTCGCATGCATTATGCGCCTTCTGTATCTGTGCGTAGATATAGAATTACAAATGGTAGCATATGAAATCACTACAACTTCACGAAAATGCACTTGATTTTATCATTATATTACCTCTCAAAATCCGTACAATTTTAATAACGTCAGTAGTGATGAAAAAAGTATAATTGCTTGCAGGGTTCGAACCGTCGCCCCGTCCCTGTCCTCTATGCACAGCCTTGAAGCTAACCACTTTTTTTAATCTCATTTTGTTCGTTATTGTTCGTTCTGTGTGATCGGGAAGGACGTCACATGAGGCTTGTTCAAGTTCATCATTGATCCATTAACTCAGTCTTTTATTTTTTTAATTACAAAGGGCAGCTAACCTCTGACCGAACACATTGAGCTGATCCGCTCTACCATCTTGACTTCGTACATGTGGCGGATACATCAGTTATGTAACAGAGAGTTAAAATTCTCTTGCAATTTTATAAGAATTGCCGCAGTAGTGTACCTTACTACTTGCACATCATGTTGTTTAAAAGTCTACTAATGGTGTACAGAGTTGGAGGTAAATGCGTGATCCCAACGTCGTGGCCTTCCCCTGTAAGTGACGATGCTGATAGCTGTATTACTTGAAATATGTCTACTCAAGGAGTCGTCGTTATCAGGAGAAAGAAAACTGGCACTCTACGGATCGGAGTGTGGAATGTCAGATCCCTTAATCAGGCAGGTAGGTTAGAAAATTTAAAAAGGGAAATGGATAGGTTAAAGTTAGATATAGTAGGAATTAGTGAAGATCGGTGGCAGGAGGAACAAGACTTTGGTCAGGTGAATACAGGGTTATAAATACTAAGTCAAATAGGGGTAATGCAGGAGTAGGTGTAATAATAAATAAATAAATAAATAGGATTGCGGGTAAGTTACTACAAACAGCATAGTGAACCCATTATTGTGGCCAAGATAGACACGAAGCCCACGCCTACTACATCAGTACAAGTTTATATGCCAACTAGCTCTGCAGATGATGAAGAAATTGATGAAATGTATGGTGAGATAAAAGAAATTATTCAGGTAGTGAAGGGAGACGAAAATTTAGGAGTCATGGGTGACTGGAATTCAGGAGTAGGAAAAGGGAGAGAAGGGAACATAGTAGGTGAATATGGATTGGGGGTAAGAAATGAAAGAGGAAGCCGTCTGGTTCAATTTTGCACAGAGCATAACTTAATCGTAATTAAGACTTGGTTCAAGAATCATAAAGGAAGGTTGTATACATGGAAAAATTCTGGAGGTACTAGACGGTTTGAGATAGATTATATAACGGTAAGGCAGAGATTTAGAAACCAGGTTTTAAACTGTAAGACATTTCCTGAGGCAGATGTGGACTCTGACCACAATCTATTGGTTATGAACTGTAGATTAAAACTAAAGAAACTAAAGATGTGGGACCTGGATAAGCTGACTAAACCAGAGGTTGTACAAAGTTTCAGGGAGAGCATAAGGGAACAATTGACAGGAATGGGGGAAAGAAACACAGTAGAAGGAGAATGGGTAGCTCTGAGGGATGAAGTAGTGAAGGCAGCAGAGGATCAAGTAGGTAAAAAGACGAGGGCTAGTAGAAATCCTTGGGTAACAGAAGAAATATTGAATTTAATTGATGAAAGGAGAAAATATAAAAATTCAGCAAATGAAGCAAGCAAAAAGGAATACAAACGTCTCAAAAATGAGATCGACAGGAAGTGCAAAAAGACTAAGCAGGGATGCCTAGAGGACAAATGTAAAGATGTCGAGGCTTAGCTCACTAGGGGCAAGATAGATACTGCCTACAGGAAAATTAAAGAGAACTTTGGAGAAAAGAGAGCCACTTGTATGAATATCAAGAGCTCAGATGATAACCCAGTTCTAAGGAAAGAAGGGAAAGCAGAAAGATGGAAGGAGTATATAGAGGGTCTATACAAGGGCGATGAACTTGAGGAGAATATTATGGAAATGCAAGAGGATGTAGATGAAGATAAAATGGGAGATACGACAGTGCGCGAAAAGTTTGAGAGAGCACTGAAAGACCTGAGTCGAAACAAGGCCCCGGGAGTAGACAACTACTGACGGCCTTGGGAGAGCCAGTCCTGACAAAACTGTACCATCTGGTGAGCAAGATGTATGAGACAGGCGAAATACCCTCAGACTTCAAGATGAAGATAATAATTTCAATCCCAAAGAAAGCAGCTGGTGGCAGATGTGAAAGTTACCGAACTATCAGTTTAATAAGTCACAACTGCAAAATACTAACGCGAATTCTTTACAGACGAATGGAAAAACTGGTAGAAGCCGACCTCGGGGAAGATCAGTTTGGATTCCGTAGAAATGTTGGAACACGTGAGGCAATACTGACCTTACGACTTGTCTTAGAAGAAAGATTAAGGAAAGGCAAACCTACATTTCTAGCATTTGTAGACTTAGAGAAAGCTTTTGACAATGTTGACTGGAATTCTCTCCTTCAAAATCTAAAGGTGGCAGGGGTTAAATACAGGGAGCGAAAGGCTACTTACAATTTGTCCAGAATCCAGACGGCAGTTATAAGGGTCGAGGGGCACGAAAGGGAAGCAGTGGTTAGGAAGGGAGTGAGACAGGGTTTTAGCCTCTCCCCGATGTTATTCAATCTGTATATTGAGCAAGCAGTAAAGGAAACAAAAGAAAAATTCGGAGTAGGTATTAAAATCCACGGAGAAGATATAAAAACTTTTAGGTTCGCCGATGACGTAATTCTGTCAGAGACAGCAAAGGACTTGGAAGTGTAGTTCAACGGAATGGACAGTGTCTTGAAAGGAGGATATAAGATGAACATGAATAAAGCGAAACGAGGATAATGGAATGTAGTCGAATTAAGTCGGGTGACGCTGAGGGAATTGGATTAGGAAATGAGACACTTAAAGTATTAGATGATTTTTGCTATTTGGGGAGCAAAATAACTGATGATAGTCGAAGTAGAGAGGATATAAAATGTAGACTGTCAATAGCAAGGAAAGTGTTTCTGAAGAAGAGAAATTTGTTAACATCGAGTATAGATTTAAGTGCCAGGAAGTCGTTTCTGAAATTAATTGTATGGAGTGTAGCCATGTATGGAAGTGAAACATAGACGATAACTAGTTTGGACAAGAAGAGAATAGAAGCTTTCGAAATGTGGTGCTACAGAAGAATGCTGAAGATAAGGTGGGTAGATCACGTAACTAATGAGGAGGTATTGAATAGGATTGGGGAGAAGAGAAGTTTGTGGCACAACTTGAGTAGAAGAAGGGATCGGTTGGTAGGACATGTTCTGAGGCATTAAGGGATCACAAATTTAGTATTGGAGGACAGCGTGGAGGCTAAAAATCGCAGAGGGAGACCAAGAGATGAATACACTAAGCAGATTCAGAGGGGTGTAGGCTGCAGTACGTACTGGGAGATGAAGAAGCTTGCACAGGTTAGAGTAGCATGGAAAGGTGCATCAAACCATTCTCAGGACTGAAGGCCACTGCAACAACAACACGTCTGTAGATGCCGCCATGTTGCGTTTATATGCGAAAACTCCGTAATATGATGACAATGAAACAAATTATCACTTAATAACTCAAAACTACCATATTTCAGGAACGTACTAGACTTCACTCGGAGGCACCCTATTGGCGAATTGCGAGTGTCCCACACAGTCGACATCTTATTTTTACAATCGTAAAACATCGTAACTGTTCGTGCAACTTCCTTAACTTAAACATTATCCATTTGTTTATAGAAACGTGCTAATCTTGGGATATGAAAGTGCTTACGAATGGTAGGTTTCTTGTAACACTTGTAGTTGGGAAAGTGGCTTTTTTATGTAATACTTTTTGAATAAAATTTGTTTAGCGCCATAATAACTGCGGTTTCCCTACATAAATTCCGCTGATGTACCTGTCTTACGGCTAGCCACTGTGTCTCACCCTCATACTGGCAGCATCAGATGATCCATTGGTTGTTTCAGCTAGCGTGAGAACTGATATCTTGTGGCCTGCTAATGCGTTCTGCAGTACTGATTGAGCTTACCGAATGCAACTGATACCTGCAGACGCGACATAAAATGAATATTTGGGAAATAAGAGAAATGCAATGTGGTTCGAAAATAAGGGGAACCTTACACATGCCCCACTGTAGCATCCTTTCAAAATTGGAAGTTTTTGTAAACAACATCCCAATTTTGGAAACACTAGGATTGCTGTCCTACATACCCTAGGAGAAGTCTGGACAATGTTGGTCATTTTATTTTTTCGTGTGCAGTTATTTCACTTGTTACTTTCTTCCATCATATAAATTTAGTTGCTCATCACACAACGTTAAACATGCAGTTTTCGAATAAATTTCCTTAGGATTCAAATGTATAGCATTAAACAGAAACTTCAAATTTACCACACACGCTCACGAAAAATTAGGGATGATTACTCTTTCAATTTGAGAACCTCTGGGCATAAATAGCCTAAGAAACTTAACACCTCAAATGTAATACACAAGATAATAAATGCGTTTCTAAATATTATTTACGTATCTAAAATTTGCGAAGACACAAAGGAAACATTGATATTACAACATTACTTTTTTTAGCTGCTCGCTGGCCGTTCCAAGAAAATCCATCGGAGCATTCTTCGATAATTGACACTACAGAGGCAGAAAATAGACAGATAGGTCCCATTATGACACAGTACAATGGCACATTATCTACTATGTGCAAGGAAAATTTATCTCTCTTATCACTGTTATTTAACATATAGATCTCTGACATCAGAATTCATTACTTTATCCTTTATCTCACTTACTGTCTTTGCTCCAACCATATTTTCTACATCCACATCTACATATATATTTCCCAAGCCACACTACTGTGCGTGGCGGAGGGTATCCCGTACCACTATCATTTGCTTTCCCGTTCCACTCGGAAACAGAGGGATAAACGATTGTCTACATCAGTGGTTCCCAGCAGGTGGTCCGCGGACCGCCAGGGCTCCCCGAACTACGCCACAGGGGTCCGCATGATGCTGTTAGAATAAAAAATATATTAAATATACTTCGTATGACAACAGATTTTTTTGTTTTAGCCGCTTCCAGCATGAGCAGATCTTTACCGGACGCTAACTTCTGCGTGTAGCGTCTTCCTAGAATCAACTGACACTAGCACATTCTAGCCCAAAACTAGAATTAGATATAGGCAAATAGTTCTGATGTTTGCAGTTAGACTGCGCGCTCTGCCTCTTTGCAGCTGACAAATGACAGTCACTTTACACAGAACCTCACATTTCAAACGACAATCGGCCATTGTTAATTTATTGCCAGTGCTTTCACAGACCGTACTGTGTACATATTCAATATGCTGTATTAAAACAGTAGTGCTTGTAAAGCGTTGTTTTTCACGCAAGATTCTGTTCGCGTTGTTAAAAATGGACCGCTGGTTAAAAAGTGGTTCGTTGAAACGAGAAATGCCTGCAGATGAAGAGGAATATGATGCATTTGATGTTCAGGCAAGTAGGTCAGTGACTCTAGAACCGAAGTTGTCAGTGTCCATTGAACCTAAATCGTCGGCGTCCCTTGAACCTAATCCTTCCAAGATCAGTGTTAAGCTTACTGGAAAAACTAGAAAATATACCTCTGATTACTCGGAAATCGGTTTTAAGTTCACTGGACCTGAGCAACAGCCTAAACTTCAATGTGTCATTTGCTATGAAAGCCTTTCGAATGAATGTGTGAAATCAGAAAAACTCCAGCACCAGCTTGATACAAAGTACCCAGAGTACAGAAGTACGTCATCAGATTTTTTCAAAAATAAATTAGGGGAGTTGAAAACAAATCGTAAAACAATTGCCAAACACTGTGGTGCAAATGTAAATGAAAATGCAACCCTTGCGTCTTACGAGGTGGCTCAGCTTGTTGTTAAATGTGGGAAAAACCACACAATTTCTGAGGATCTTATACTGCCATCAGCAATAATACTTTGGAAGAGAATCTTAGGTGACGTAGCTGCTAAGGTAATAGGAACTGTCCCGCTTTCAAATAATACTGTTCAAAGACGAATTACTGATATGGCATTTAACACCGAAGAAACATTGCTGGTTAGACTTTGCATGAGTGACATGTACGCTCCACAATTGGATGAAAGCACAGACATATCAAAAAAGGCTATAATGTTGGTTTTCTAACCATTCTTATGGGAGGACCAGGTGTTCAAAGATTTTCTTCATGCGAACTACTGCATACGACAGCAGACGATATTTTAACTGCGTTAAATAATTATCTCAATGAACACGACGTCACCTAGAAAAAAGGTGTAGGCTTGTCGACGGATTGAGCAAACTCAATGGCTGGCAAAGAAACAGGTCTTCTAGCTCGTATCAAAGTGGCAGCCCCTGAGGTCAAATGGACTCACTGTTGCGTGAAGCCTTAGTAGCCAAAAGCTTGTCTGAACCTTTGCAAAAGATACTTAATGGAGTAGTTCAAATCATCAACTACATTAAAACTCGACACCTGCAATCCAGATTATTTTCTTTGTTGTGTAAAGAGATCGGCAGTGAGCATGTGCAACTTCTTATTCATATGGAAGTAAGATGGCTTTCTCGTGGTAGGATCTTGCCAAATTTTTTGGACTTAGAGATGAGTTCGTGTCTTCCTTCTTGGCACAAAGTGTGATATGACAAGGTACCAATCATGCTCGATGAGGGAGTCCTCGAGAAAATTTTGTTGGGAACCCCTGGTCTATATGCCTCTGTACGAGGCCTAACTTCTCGGAATTTATAGTCATGTTCCTTACGTGCAATCATGTTGCAAGCAGTGGAATCGTTCGGCAGTTAGCTTCAAATACCAGTTCTCTAAATTTTGTTAATTGTGTTTCTCCAAAAGAACGTCGCCTTCCCTCCAGAGATTCTCATTTGAGTTCCCGAAATATTCCCGTAACACTTGCGCGTTGTTCGAACCTTCGGGCAACAAATCTAGCACTTTCGATGTCTTCTTTCAATCCGACCTGGTACAGATCTCAAACACTCAACCAGTACTCAAGAGCAGGTCGCAGCACCTTCATATATGCGGTCTCCTTTATAGGTGAACCACTCTTTCCTAACAGTCACCTTCTCTACCACAGTTCTCACATGCTCTCCCCATTCCATATCGCTCTGCAACGTTACGCCAAGATATTCAAACGGCTTGACTGTGTCAATAACACACTGGTAACACTGTAACCTAACATTACAGGTTTGTTCTTGCTACTCATCCGAATTAACTTACATTTTTTCCACATTTAGACCTGGCTGCCAATTTTCAACCAGTTGGAAACTTTGTCTAAGTCCTCTTCTATCTTCCTGCAATCACACCACAGCGTCATCACTGTCTAAGTCCTCTTCTATCTTCTTGTAATCACACCACAGCATCATCAGCAAACAACCGCTGATTGCTGCACACCCTGTCCGCTTAATCATTCACGTATAGAGAGAACAATACCCATCCTGTCACAGTTTTCTGGGGCACTCACGACAATACCCCTGTCTCTGATGAACATTCGCCGTCGAGGACAACAAACTGGGTTGAGTTATTTAATTAGTCTTCGACCACTCATACATATCTGAGAACTTACTCCAAATGGTCGTACCCTAGTTAACAGCGTGCAAAGGGGCACCTTGTCGAATGCTTTCTGGAAATCTAGAAATATGGAAACTGCCTGTTGCACTTCAGCCATCGTTCTCAGTGTATCATGTGAGAAAAAGGCGAACTGACTTTCGCACAAGTGATGCTTTCTAATACCATGCTGATTCGTGGACATAAGCTTCTCAGTCTCAAGAAAGGCTATTCACACTGAGGACGTGTTCAAGAAATCTGCAGCACACCGAAGTTAGGGATATTCGCCTGTAATTTTGCTGGTCGGTTCTTTTACCCTTCTTATATGCTTGAGTCCCGTGTGATTGTTTCCAGTCGCTGAGGCTTAGTGCTGGGCGAGAGATTCGCGAGAAATGCAAGCTACGTAAGGGGCCAGTGCCGTAGTGCACTCTTTTTAAATCGGAACTGAGATTCCATCCATAGCTCGTATTTTATTCTTTCAGATCTTTCAGTTGTTTCTCTACGCCAAGGATCATTGTTGACCATACAGAAGTTTGCCTGATGGTCAAATGACAGTATGTTTGTACGATTCTCCTATATGAACGATTTTTGAATGTAAAATTTAAAATTTCATCTTTCGTTCTGCTATCTTCAACTGCCATACCAAACGGATCAGCGGAGGGCTGAATGAAGGCCTTAGACCTGCTTAGCCATTTTACATACGACCAGAATTTTCTCGTGTTCTCTGACAGATCTTTTGTTAATGTGTGACAATGGTAGTGGTTGTATGTTTTGCGCATAGGTCTTTTCACAGATGCGAGAAGCTCTACTAACCTTTGCTTGTCGTCATTTAGGCTTTCTCTTTGGAACCGAGAGCTCAACAGCCTCTGCTCCCATATCACCTTCTAAATTACCAGGGCTGTTCGGATAGTAAGGAACGATAGGTCGCGAAATGGAAACCACAGTGAAAATCAAAACTGTTTTACTTGCAGCAGTTAGCTACAACTTTCAGCTACTTATCCCTATAGTCGCCGATTCGACTTAGACGTTTGTCGTAGCGTTGTACGAACTTTTCAATACCCTTGTTACAGAAGGCAGCCGCCAGTGCTTTCCGCAAATTATCTACGCTGGCTTACAGCTCGTTGTCTGTGCCAGAATTTTGTCTTCATAGTCAGTGGTTCATGTGAGCAGAGATGAAACTCAGATGAAGAGAATTATGGGCTGTATTGTGGGTAATCAAACATTTCCTATTGAGAACAATGTAGGAGCATCTTCATTGCCCCTGCGGAATTGTTTTGAAGAAGAAAACGCACGACAGTTATGTAATGTTGGTTGCATAGCTTCAGGCGAAATTTCTCACCAGGCCCTCGTACTTGGCGGGAGACACTATTGTTCTAGGTTCATTTATATGCTCCCTGTGTGCTCAGAATTAAAAAGAACGACGTAATGCGATCGACGGGCATGCTAGAGACACTGTCCAACACACCTGTGCTAAACTTCATCGGATTTTCACTGTGGTTTCCATTACGCGACCGATCGTTCCTTACTTTCCGAATAACCCTCGTACTTTATTAAACCACTTACTAGGCATGTAGCTCTCCAGACCAGAATTTTCTCACGTTCTCTGCCAGATCTTTTGCTAAGGTATGACGGTGGCCTTAATTGTATGCTTCGCCCATAGATCTTTTCACAGACACAAGAATATCTACTGGTCTTCGCTTGCGTCACTTTCGCGTTTCCTTTTGAACCGAGAGTCCAACAGCCTCTGCTTCCTCAGTATCTTCTCCATCTCGTTATTAAACCATTCTGGGTTTTTTATGTCCTTAATCCACTTACTAGGCACATAATCCTCCAGACCACCATTTACAGTCTGCTTAAGCTTTGCCCATAAGTCCTCTTCGTCCATCTTACTGGAACTAAGTGAGGTCATTTCATTGTGTAAGTGAGATGCTACCAACTGGCTATCTGCTCTATCTATCAGAAACACACGCCTAGCCTTCTATACTGATTTATTAACTTTCGTAACCATAGTTGCTACAATGAAATAATGATCGTTAATCCACGTTTCTGTAATGACATTTTCGATAACGTCTGCCCTATTTTGTAGCTACAAGACCTAAGATAGTTCCACTGCTTGCAGGCTGCACATCTTTCTCGTCAAGACTGTATTCAGAAATCCTGTTAAAAAGTATTTCGCATTATTGTCTGTCTGTCCCCCCCCCCCCCCCTTTCCCACACCCCACCATCAATCCATAGACATCCCAGCCTATGCTGGTTAGGTTAAAGTCACCTCCAAATAGTATTGCGTGATCTAGGTATTTCTGCGTTACTCATCGTAGAACTGACTCAGCAGAGTTCGGGTTGCCAGTAAAAACATTCAACAAATAATCGTTTCACCTGGGCCTGTTGTATGCGACCGGATAACTTCACTATGACACCCAAATTCGATCTAATAGAAAAATTACTTTTATCAAATACTATGAAAACACCCCTCCTATGGCCTCTAATCTGCTTTTTCGATATACGTTCCACGACTCACTAAATAGAGCTTTCCACTTCGGGTATCAGCCCGCCCTCAGTCCCAAGAGTAATCCGAGCGCGAGAAATTTTATGGAGGGCAGTAAATTCGCAAACGTTATTACGAATGATTCAACAGTTTACAGATAAAATTTCGACTGTCGAAATGTCTTTGACTTCCCTAGCTGCGTATTGACTGCTGAGTGTTTATCACAGCATCTCAAATTACCGTCTAGCCAAAAACAACTCTTGTGTGGTCTCCGCAAGTACTCTGCTACCTTTGTAGCTGTTTCCTTTGTGTAGCGCACCCGTAACCTATCAAGGGGAGTCCAACAATTACTCACACGATAACGCAGATATAGAAATCTGCAGCCAGAGTCGACAAAGCGTTCGGTTGATACCCTCCAATCGTCTCCAAAGCAACTTTAGGAACAACGCTGCAGACTGCGAGATCTGCTAGGACCCCGCATGTGAGGTCAGCAGTCCTCTGCCAGCCGCCTGTGTGAACTGAGGATGGTCTCAGAATCCATGGGACAGGCGTCGTTGGTGCCGATATGAGCAACAACTTGCCGAAGACTGCACCCTACACACTCGATAGCCACCTCCATATCTCGGATGAGGCCCCCGGACAGACATACCGCATGCACATTGGCTTTCTTCCCAGACGTGAAGGCCACCTGCCTAAGGGGTTCTATAAGGTGCCAAATGTCAGAGCTCCCGGTAACTAGTAAACCTCTCCCTCCAAGTGTGTGCTCGGACCCTGTTGAAGGAGCTGCCACCAGTTCACTCTCAGGCTAGGTGGCAGGTTTCCTCATTGGTCCTACCTCGAGCGACGTGAACGCGTTAACTACCGCCACTCAACGTGCTGTGTCGGTTACACTAGTGGGTGCCTCGGAAGCAGAGCCGCTGGGCAAAACGAGCGACACGTGACACGCCGGAATCTCCTCACTGTTACACCCTGAGGCAGCAGCCTGAAGGTGACTGACCTCAGCCAAAAGCGCATTCAGCTGATGGCGAA
Organism: Schistocerca nitens; assembly: GCF_023898315.1. NCBI lineage: Eukaryota > Metazoa > Arthropoda > Insecta > Orthoptera > Acrididae > Schistocerca > Schistocerca nitens. The sequence continues at coordinate 1,121,020,487 of NC_064615.1, forward strand.
TTGTGGCCAGTTCTCCCTCCGTCCGCAACAGTGCATGCACACATCCTAACCATACTGGCAAGAGTAACTGAAGAACTAAACTACAAAATAATCCTAGATATGCAACTTTCTACCTTCCTGATGCGTCACCAATGGACGCTGATGCGATATCGGGCTATATAGCTGGCTGTCCAATGAGCAACTCTTGCGCTACAGACTTTGAGAATTCGCCCTTAAAAAACGCGAGATTGAATCTCTTACACAGAAAAAGCGCACGAAATTTAGTAAACGTACTACGAGGAAAACTCAGAAAAAAATGACAACTTGCCGCTCTTTAGATGCGTACACCCCAGAGCTGTGGCTTGATTATGATTATGATTCTTCCCGCTTTGTAAAATACTTACCTCTTTATCACACTCCTGTTGAAAACACTTGCGCATTATGTTCAAATGATACTTACTCTGTGCCTTCCCGTTAGGACTAGCTGAATACGAAATTTAATTTTGCTTTGAGTACTGTTTTCCGTCAGGGTCATACTACCTTTCGTAACTCCATAACAGCTACTTACGTCCAAAAATACTTGATTCTCCATCATTTAACTCTTGCCACCTACTGCACGGACAACATTAACTCTTTGCAACGGTAGTTTTGGCGCCTCTTCTTTATTTACCATTTGTTCATCAAGTCGCTCTGCTAAAGCACAAATCATTATCTGTATCAATACCCGAAACTGTCTTAATATCATCAACTTTAACATCTACCATAGGTTGATATTCGTCTTCAGTTGTAACTTCGTCTCCCTCAAACAGAATTCCCCAAACATCCCCAGAATCTCCTTTTATCAACCGTGTCATTGCCACTGATCCGTTCGCCACATGAGTTCGTGTTCATACCCCATTAAAACACCTTTCTACTTTTCCCTTTCGTTGCCATCTCTTTCGTGGTCTCTATATACCCTGTTACCATTGTTTCTCTCATTACGTTCTGTATGTCGTCTGTTACTGTTCGTATCATCCCGGTTCCAACCTCCTCTTCCACGCCTGTTAAAGCAGTTACTGTGCCTCTCGTTCTCTCTTGTCTCATGTGATCTCCATTATGAGCCCACCAGTTTCTACTTTTTCTTGACCGCCAGTTCATACCTCCGACCTCCGAATCGTTATTGGTTGTCTCTTCTTCCGACAAAGTATCTGACTGGGCTAATGCTTGTAAAATATGTTCAGTTTTCTTTTTATAAATTCCCGTTAATTTTTTCCGTACACTCCTGGCAGTTTGACCAATACTACACCAGTGACGTCTTCTTCACTGAGTGTGTAATCTAGATATAAATTCTTTTCACTTAAACTTCGGAAGCTATCTTTGTAACTGTCATACACACTTCTCAAGAAATTTGTCCCTTCAAAAATATTAATCTTATTTTACGTTGCATACCGTTAGACCAATATTTGCTATGAACTTCTTATTAAGCTAACAGTATGACAAACAAGATTCTTCTTATCTCATTCCCCAAGACAGAGCATCCCCTTCCATTCTGCTGGTGACGCATCCCAATTCTCTGGTAACACAACTAAAAGCTGTTTCGAAAAATGTCTTGGGATATAATCTCTCCTCACTGCGTACGCAAATCAGCGGCTCGTTATTTACGATGTACATGACCTGTGCGTAGACATCTAATGCCACATACCTCCACAGACCTACCAACAAACTGTCGGGTCCCTGACACGCAGAATCAGTGATGTATTTCGTTCCTGAGAGGGACAAACAATTTATTAAGCAAGTGGTCATAATACACTCCTGGAAATGGAAAAAAAGAACACATTGACACCGGTGTGTCAGACCCACCATACTTGCTCCGGACACTGCGAGAGGGCTGTACAAGCAATGATCACACGCACGGCACAGCGGACACACCAGGAACCGCGGTGTTGGCCGTCGAATGGCGCTAGCTGCGCAGCATTTGTGCACCGCCGCCGTCAGTGTCAGCCAGTTTGCTGTGGCATACGGAGCTCCATCGCAGTCTTTAACACTGGTAGCATGCCGCGACAGCGTGGACGTGAACCGTATGTGCAGTTGACGGACTTTGAGCGAGGGCGTATAGTGGGCATGCGGGAGGCCGGGTGGACGTACCGCCGAATTGCTCAACACGTGGGGCGTGAGGTCTCCACAGTACATCGATGTTGTCGCCAGTGGTCGGCGGAAGGTGCACGTGCCCGTCGACCTGGGACCGGACCGCAGCGACGCACGGATGCACGCCAAGACCGTAGGATCCTACGCAGTGCCGTAGGGGACCGCACCGCCACTTCCCAGCAAATTAGGGACACTGTTGCTCCTGGGGTATCGGCGAGGACCATTCGCAACCGTCTCCATGAAGCTGGGCTACGGTCCCGCACACCGTTAGGCCGTCTTCCGCTCACGCCCCAACATCGTGCAGCCCGCCTCCAGTGGTGTCGCGACAGGCGTGAATGGAGGGACGAATGGAGACGTATCTTCTTCAGCGATGAGAGTCGCTTCTGCCTTGGTGCCAATGATGGTCGTATGCGTGTTTGGCGCCGTGCAGGTGAGCGCCACAATCAGGACTGCATACGACCGAGGCACACAGGGCCAACACCCGGCATCATGGTGTGGGGAGCGATCTCCTACACTGGCCGTACACCACTGGTGATCGTCGAGGGGACACTGAATAGTGCACGGTACATCCAAACCGTCATCGAACCCATCGTTCTACCATTCCTAGACCGGCAAGGGAACTTGCTGTTCCAACAGGACAATGCACGTCCGCATGTATCCCGTGCCACCCAACGTGCTCTAGAAGGTGTAAGTCAACTACCCTGGCCAGCAAGATCTCCGGATCTGTCCCCCATTGAGCATGTTTGGGACTGGATGAAGCGTCGTCTCACGCGGTCTGCACGTCCAGCACGAACGCTGGTCCAACTGAGGCGCCAGGTGGAAATGGCATGGCAAGCCGTTCCACAGGACTACATCCAGCATCTCTACGATCGTCTCCATGGGAGAATAGCAGCCTGCATTGCTGCGAAAGGTGGATATACACTGTACTAGTGCCGACATTGTGCATGCTCTATTGCCTGTGTCTATGTGCCTGTGGTTCTGTCAGTGTGATCATGTGATGTATCTGACCCCAGGAATGTGTCAATAAAGTTTCCCCTTCCTGGGTCAATGAATTCACGGTGTTCGTATTTCAATTTTCAGGAGTGTATTTTGGCTCACCATTGTAGACTGAGATGTCTATGGATTCATTTCAGGAGGTACAGTCAGACAGTCATGCGAAGTACTTTTGAACCATGCTCTCTGAACACTGTCGTGAGGAGCTAGTTTGGTAGTCCACAATCACTGGAAATATCTTAGATCTTTTAGCTACAAATCGGCTGAATATTATCGACAATGTCGGTATACAAACGGGCAGTAGAGATCATGATGTCATTATAGCAACTATGTTTACGGAAGTTAATAAATCAGTTAAGAAGGCTAGGAGAGTGTTTCTCCGAGAAAAAGCAGATGAGCAAATTGCTAATGGGGATGTGTACGACATTTCAGTGTAAGTTTTGTTTCATGGGCTTAGGCAGAAGTGTGTGCATTATTTGAAAAATGTCTGAATGGAAATACGGAGCGTGAGGCATTTGAGTCAGAAGCCTGCAGAAGTAGCAGGTGATTTGAATGCCTACGAGAAGCTAAGTTTGTGTGTGTGGTGAGAAGAGCCTCGCACTATTGTTGTCCAAAATGGAACAAGAGTCAGTCATTGATGCAAAACAAGATAGGACTGCGGAACCAGCTCGTTTAAATCACGCAGCAAACGGGGCACAAATGTCAAATGCAGAATACTCCGATTATGAGGGCTCATTTCACCCATGAAATGAAAGTGAAAATGATGCTGAGGTGGCAGGTCACGTAGGATCTGTAAACACGGAAAGAGGTACAGTCAGGGAAATTAAGAGTCCGATTTCGCAGACAATGCGCCACAGCGCAATTGTGTCCCGAGCATCTAGTCCTGGGGAGGTTACTGGAAGTGCATAATTATAAACGATCATTCAGTTTATGTAAGAGGCAGAGAAGAGACGACAAGAAAGAGAAGAAAGGAGACGACAGACATAAGATTAGTGACCGGAGAACCTCATTAAAGAGATTAGGAAAATTCAGAAGCAACAACAGAAGGAGAAATTAAGAAAATTCAAAGAAAGGCTGATGAGCTTGTCGAAAACGTAACTTAGGTCAGGATAAAGTTAAGGGTGTAAAAGCAGAGGTTGAAGACATTAGGAAAACGTCAGATGAGACGCAAGAAGTAGCGGTAAATTCCAGACGCCTGCCTAAGACAGCCAGATTATTAGGACGAGAGTGCGCGAGATCAGGCAGCGCTGGCAACGGTCGGAATGAGCGCGCCCAAGAAGGCTATTTCTGCTCTTAAAAAGCAGGGACAGGCAGTGGCTGAAAAGACACAGGAAGGAACGTTAGAAGTCAAAGACGTGCGAACACGTCTCACTAGCCAGCAGAATGGGCTGGCGGATGAGATGAGACAACTGTGCGAATTGGTCCCTCGTGTAGAAATTCAACCAGAAGCAACAGCTCGTCGCCGTGAGCTCGTTGGTCACTATAAATGTTAAAGACAAAAATGTGAAACCAAATCTGGTGTCACATCCACGGCTTAGGCCGATGTACGGCAGGAGCGCTCGATTAAGGGAAATGTTGCGTGACGTGGTTGGTGTCTGTGGGGGTACTTATTTTGGTATAGTTGAGCTGCCTCTCGACCGTCACCACCTGCTTGGCAGTACGCAAACATGAATAGGGAACCATTCCCCTTTTTACAGTACACTGCGTCAATCACACAGCCTGCAAGACGCAAGGATCAAAAATGTTCAAATGTGTGTGAAATCTTATGGGTCTTAACTGCTAAGGTCATCAGTCCCTAAGCTTACACACTACTTAAGCTAAACTATCCTAAAGACAAACATACACACCCATGTCTGAGAGAGGACTCGAACCTCCGCCGGGACCAGCCTCAGTCGTCCGGAGTGGCCGAGCGGTTCTAGTCGCTACAGTCTGGAGCTGCGCGACCGCTACGGTCGCAGGTTCGAATCCTGCCTCGGGCATGGATGTGTGTGATGTCCTTAGGTTAGTTAGGTTTAAGTAGTTCTAAGTCTAGGGGACTGATGACCTCAGAAGTGCTCAGAGCCATTTGAACCAGCCTCACAGTCCATGACTTCAGCTCCAAGACCGCTCGGCTAATCCCGCGCGGCACGCAAGGAACATACAGCATGTAGTCAGAGGAACTTTCATTTGTCAGCGCCATCTACCGTGGCTGCAATGCATATCCGGAAACATGTTCATAGGACCATCTCTCTTCCATTTTCAGCCAGGAATTGGTCCCTGCAGTTTGTCGGTTTTATTTACTTTCATCCTGTATTTATGGAACAGTCATAGACATATTTAGGATTTACCAAAATGTTACGATGTTTACCGTAATAAAATTTTTATTTTTAACTATGAGCATCACTGTTAATCATGACAAGGATGATCTGTTTGCAGCATTGACACCGCGTGTATGTTGCAGACTGTGGGACGTGTACTCGCGTATTCATGGAACCATGCAAGTCCTGGAGACATTTACCACTAAAGAGTGGACTTTCAAAGACGACAACTTGGTGTGCATGTGGGGCCATATGGGAGAAGCCGACCGCAAGCTGTTTCCCTGTGACATCGCCGACATTGACTTCGAGTGGCATTATAAAAATGTCATGCGTGGATTTCGCCTGTACATTTTCAATGAGAGCTTCGACAACTTGGAAGCAGCCAGGAAGAAATTTCATTGGTATGTGTACTTCTTTTATTCAGTACAACTACTACAGTCGACTCACAAATATCATTGCGCTACCCAACAAATCTCCACCTCATTATACTTGCTTCATTGACCTATAAAACCTATAAAAACTATAAGACTGGCTCCATATACACGTCTATACCGTACACATAGTTTATAAGCGCACTTCATTTACATACAAACGTTCAGTCACAGAAATTCGAAACATAAACTGAAATAACAATTACATATCAGTAAATATTAAAATTTCTCGTAATTGATACCAACAGATAAAGGTAAAACTAGATACTGAAAGATCTCATGCAAATAAATGAATTTTGCCAATGAATACGTACGTAACACATTACATTAGAATTTTAATTACAATACAGCAGAAGCAGATGTATAGATGGTGTCCTGTGGGAGAAAAAAGTCGATGCGATAAGTGAAGTGTCTGCGCTAGCAGAATAGAAATGTGGAAAACACAAGTCCAAAAACAATATACTGGACTCACGAAAACAAAACCATAATACAATTTCCAAAAGAACATCAGACTCGATCCCAACTGCGAATCGTCACAAATATAAAATAACAAATAATAATAGAAAAGACCCGACTCTTCACGGGGAGAGATTACAATAAACAATTCTACAATGTCAAGATGTTCGTCGACTATACCAAGTCCAGCTGAAAGAGATAGGCCAGCTAGAAGAGGCGTATGGCCGTGGCTGCCGGGGTGGCAGCTCTAAATACACTCCTGGAAATTGAAATAAGAACACCGTGAATTCATTGTCCAAGGAAGGGGAAACTTTATTGACACATTCCTGGGGTCAGATACATCACATGATCGCACTGACAGAACCACAGGCACATAGACACAGGCAACAGAGCATGCACAATGTCGGCACTAGTACAGTGTATATCCACCTTTCGCAGCAATGCAGGCTGCTATTCTCCCATGGAGACGATCGTAGAGATGCTGGATGTAGCCCTGTGGAACGGCTTGCCATGCCATTTCCACCTGGCGCCTCAGTTGGACCAGCGTTCGTGCTGGACGTGCAGACCGCGTGAGACGACGCTTCATCCAGTCCCAAACATGATCAATGGGGGACAGATCCGGAGATCTTGCTGGCCAGGGTAGTTGACTTACACCTTCTAGAGCACGTTGGGTGGCACGGGATACATGCGGACGTGCATTGTCCTGTTGGAACAGCTAGTTCCCTTGCCGGTCTAGGAATGGTAGAACAATGGGTTCGATGACGGTTTGGATGTACCGTGCACTATTCAGTGTCCCCTCGACGATCACCAGTGGTGTACGGCCAGTGTAGGAGATCGCTCCCCACACCATGATGCCGGGTGTTGGCCCTGTGTGCCTCGGTTGTATGCAGTCCTGATTGTGGCGCTCACCTGCACGGCGCCAAACACGCATACGACCATCATTGGCACCAAGGCAGAAGCGACTCTCATCGCTGAAGACGACACGTCTCCATTCGTCCCTCCATTCACGCCTGTCGCGACACCACTGGAGGCGGGCTGCACGATGTTGGGGCGTGAGCGGAAGACGGCCTAACGGTGTGCGGGACCGTAGCCCAGCTTCATGGAGACGGTTGCGAATGGTCCTCGCCGATACCTCAGGAGCAACAGTGTCCCTAATTTGCTGGGAAGTGGCGGTGCGGTCCCCTACGGCACTGCGTAGGATCCTACGGTCTTGGCGTGCATCCGTGCGTCGCTGCGGTCCGGTCCCAGGTCGACGGGCACGTGCACCTTCCGCCGACCACTGGCGACAACATCGATGTACTGTGGAGACCTCACGCCCCACGTGTTGAGCAATTCGGCGGTACGTCCACCCGGCCTCCCGCATGCCCACTATACGCCCTCGCTCAAAGTCCGTCAGCTGCACATACGGTTCACGTCCACGCTGTCGCGGCATGCTACCAGTGTTAAAGACTGCGATGGAGCTCCGTATGCCACGGCAGACTGGCTGACACTGACGGCGGCGGTGCACAAATGCTGCGCAGCTAGCGCCATTCGACGGCCAACACCGCGGTTCCTGGTGTGTCCGCTGTGCCGTGCGTGTGATCATTGCTTGTACAGCCCTCTCTCAGTGTCCGGAGCAAGTATGGTGGGTCTGACACACCGGTGTCAATGTGTTCTTTTTTCCATTTCCAGGAGTGTACATTCTAGCGGTGCTTCGAACTGCCCTTTTCCCGGAAGTGCGCCGCCCTATAAGGCCCGTTTGGCGGGTATATCTGCCGGAAGTGTTTGCGATGACGTGCCTGGCGTATTAAAGTAGTTCCTACGCTACCTCCGACCTCTGGTGAAGCTGTTCTGCAGGCTCCGCGAATGGGTAGCGGTCCCTGGCAGCCGTTGGTAGGTTGTCTTGCGGCCGCCGGTAAATATTTGTGTTGGAAACACACCACAGACGTCGTAGGTGCTCCTGGTAAATATACGCCCTGTGATGCAGGCATCCCGTGTTGGTTGGACGTGAAGTGGGATGCCGATTCAATAGGAGCTACGATGTATGAACTGGGTGGCCACAGCAATAAGAATGCTAATAACTTTGTAATCTTTCATGATTGGAGATTACTCCAAAAGGATACCAGTTTTTTCGCTATAAAGCCGAAATTTCAGGAATTCACCTCGAAATGAATAGGAATCAGGTTACCGAGTTAACCAAAGAGACGATTTTGATACAGGCTCTGAACTGAGTGAAGATGACAGATACATGTTGTTCTAGCACTCAAGAGAGGAGTGTATCCATTTCTTGCGTGGCAGAGACTAGGAGAGTACAGCGTCAAAATTGGGAAGAAATTCAGTGAAACTGGATTAAAATTCACGTATTATGTCACAACTGTCGGCATTGAGAAGCAACAGGCTTCAACCCAGCGTGTCAAAAGTGCCGTGTCCAGGCTTCAGCCAGGGCTGTGGATGATGGTCGAATGAGTCCCGCTTGCTGCAACTTTGTATCCAGACACAGTGACTTATCGGTACGTCATTAATTGTGCATGAATATTTGCAGGTGTAGGAAATGTCACGCACACGCACACACACACACACACACACACACACACACACACACAGATGCTAAGCGCATGCTTCGCCAGTGGTCTCAGGCGCCCCATAGAACAATACATGCCCTGGGCACATTCAAGTGATCTTCATATGTCTGCTGTACGCGAAAGAGGGAGCCTGGCGGAAGTTTCCGATGATGACCGATACTATCTCGCGTAATGACGCTGTTGTCTGAGCGTCTGGATCTCACTGGCTTGCGCAGAGACAACGAAGGCGCTGTGTGTGCCGACTTCGTGTTCTTCCACTACGCCTCGAGTAGCATTTTGACGCGGATAAAACTGCCATGCGTCTTCAGCCACGTGGAAGGGTCACACATCTGCTGGGTGTCAATCGGTGAGTTTTCTGCGCGAAGGGGAGTAAGGCCGAGTGAAGAAGAGACTGTGCTCTGTTTTCCCGAAACTCGGATGGCTTCTAGTATTTCTATGCAGCGAGCCAATGGGGGCTGGAAAGTTGAAAGAGAATAAAACTAGAATAAAGGGATATAGTGGTATAGTGGCTTGTGCGACTGACAGTAAAACATTGGAGAAAAAGAATCTATCGTTAGTCATAAAATGTGTTATTGTTTAGCATGCACAATGCCAGCTGGAGCAACTACATAGATCTGAAGCTGATCCAGAAAGATCGAAACGTGTCATATATTCAAAACTCACAACGAACCCCTTGAGTGCAAGGTCGTAAATGACCAAGGATGTCTAAGGGATTCGACACCCCACGTATTGTCTACCATGCAGCAACAATATTGGCTGCTAATGGCGAGAGGGGGCGGGACTGGAGGTATCCAGTGGGCAGAATGAGGCTACGGAGTGTAGTTTAGCTACTTAGTCGACGAGTAACTCCCAGCAGTGCTACAGTGTTAGTGGTGTTCGTACAAAGCAGAGCAAAGGCAACGATAAACGAAGCGAACATTGTCCTATACCTACAACAGTCGCCGAAATTGTTGTTTCATCGATAAGGAACATATGGAATTTCGCATTGCATTATATCTACAACAGTTGCAGAAGTTGGCATTTCGTCAGAAAGGAACCCAAGGAACCGCAGTGAGAAGGTGGTGGCAGATAAAATACTAGAGTTGCCGAAAGTTGAGTCAGTGGAATGTGTGATGTATACACTCGACGGTGCGGTCAATGTACATAAGGAGTGCAATGATGATCGCACACGCTTAACAAGTGAAAGTGATAATGAAACAGGTGTCGGGTCATGTAGTTTATCATCCTCGTCGGACAAAGAGCGACAAAATCCGTCTCTAGTGGAACATACTAAACGACAATCATTGTCCAAGGAGCAGGTACTAAACATCATTGCGCACGTGTAAGATAATCCACAACATAGTAAAAAAAAACAATTACGTACAGATTTCGAATAATTCCGCAACAGTGTAACCGTGTAGTGCATAAGAAAAGGGGACGCACTAAGAGAGTCTTATCAAGATCAACTAACATCAGTGTCTAACGCATTCTTACACAATTATGCCGATTGTTAATCTGCGTGGTAAATTGGCTGGAAAGTTATTTATTGTGCTGCGAGATGTAGGAGGTGCTCTGGCCCCTACTATTCTTTGTTGTGTGCATGATCTTGCAAAGGCAGTAGCGAATATTCAAGTCACAGCAAGAGAGAGTGGCAAAATTTGAGTAAGAGAATTACAACTGTGCCACGAGCACTGCTTTTAGCAACTTGATGGTCAAAATAACTTGCTTTTGCGTAATTCCTGGTCTGCGGATAAATATCATCCTTCTTTAGAGTAAACTATCCCTCCTGGAAAGTGTGTGACGTTGCAATTCATGGCACCTAGAACCACAGGACAATTTCAGACTCTGGATGTTTGTTTTCTCCGTGCCTGTAGAACACATTGTCGCACTATCTGCAGCTACGACTTTAAGGGTGGCCAGTTTCAGGATAAGCTCCACGGCACAGTGTTTCGTATTCGGTTGCATCCCATCACATTCCACCAGCTCTCATCACCGCATTACGCCAGTATGATTCCATATTCGTTTTTTAAGAGTGGATACCTAGCTGGACGTCCTTCACAGTTTGTAGCTCCCAAGGAGTTCGATTTCATGATGGTGCGAATCTTAGTGATCACGGTGGCCCGCCATTTTTCATTCGGTGTTCATGGTGCAAGTCAGTGGTTTGTTTTGAGCATTTCTTGAATGTAGGCGATGTCCATATTGTAAAGAATAATGCATACATTCCATAGAAGCTTGATTTCTGCTCCTACCGGACACTCATTTTCTATCGCCCTCCTGATGCACACGATGAGTCATTAGCAGCTAATGTATTTCCTGTCGTGAATGTTACCACTTTAAAATGAGCCTTACTTCAGATTGAACTTGCGACCTAGCACTCAAGTGGTTTCTTGTGAGTGTGAAGAATAAACGAGAAATGTTTTCAGTTCCTGTTCTTCTGCGACAAATATGTCGATTCTAGTACACATATTGATATATTTAGGTCGTTGGCCACTGTCTTATTTAAGTAATCATTCCAGCGTTCGCTTGAAATTATTTATGAAAACAACAGAAAACCACGATCACAATGAGCAGACAGAACATAAACCTCTATGCTTCCGAATATAAGCCCAGAGTCTTGACAACTGCACTGTTTCATTCGTTTCATGTGTAAAGTACAATGCTCATTTACTTGTTACACTAGGAGAAATTCTTCTTTATTGTGCAAAAGAATAAATGGTCACCATTGCAACGCAGAAGTGTAAGATTTCGCTCAGAGGTGCTCTGCAACATCGCCCTCGGACACGGTGGCGTTTCAGACAGCAACCACACATCACTTCTTCTCTTGACGCCTCTTCGGTGGAGGTCAGGACCGCAACGCAACGCCGTGAAATCACATAGTTTAGCAATGGGTGGCCGAAGAACACATCGCCTCTGAGAATCGACACGAGAAGGCCTCAGGAGGTAGTATAATGGGCGTCAATGAAACCAGCCCTTCCCCTGAGGCGTTGGTTTACAAACATCTCGCCGTCAGAACTAATGTTTGCAACGCCGTGTGGAACAGGACGACGTTCTTTACAACTTTCGACGCTGCTGATACACCCTGTGTCCTTCTCTAAGGACATCGTGGGGCTACAGCCCCACTGTACGAGATATGACGTCTTTGGAGTGTACTGCGACTAAAATTTTTGCTCTGGTGTACACGTTCTGCACACTCATCAGCAGATACTGGAGCAGCAGTTTAGTGCCACTCAGTTGTAGGGTATCGAAGGGGTTGCCTGACTGCAGGAGCCTATATGGCTTGGGCGAGGTGTTTCTTTACACAGTGCATTTTTAAGTTGCTTAAAAAAAGTGTGCGGCTGGCAGAGAGGATGTTGCTGAGCTGGGGGGTGCTACAGAGACCCTTTGCCGCTATATTCACCCACGTATCATGGTCGTATCTCCCACGGTCTCGCTACAGAAGAGTGCAAAACAGGGAGTCTAAGAAACCATCAATACCCTTTTGACGCTTCGGATCACGTTAAATTTTCGTTGAATGGTTTTGAACGGTCCCTAATGGTACTACCAAAGCAAAAATTGCGGTCGAGCAGCATTCCAAATGATCAGATCACATTCAATTGGCTGGCAGCACCGCATTGTCCTTAAAGAACGGTTGAATCGTCAGGGTGTCAGCAGCGACGAAAGTTGTCAAGAACGAAATCCTGTTGCACATCGCACTTCTAACAATCGTTTTCGACAGCAAGATGTGAGTGTAAGAACGCATCAAAGAAAGGGTTGGTCTTCATTAACGCCTTTCACACCTTTAGAAATCTTCGTGACGATTCTGAGCGGCAGTGTGTCTGAAATGTATTTCTCGATCACACACAGGAGAACCGTGTGATTTCAGAGCTGGGCGTCGCGCTTCTGACCTTCATCGCAGAGGCGTCAAGAGAAGTGGCGAGACCTCGTTAAGTGGGGGAGAGGGGAGGAGGGGGTTACGGCCTTCCCATCGTGTCACACGTCCACAGTGGCGGCGGGCGGAGACATCGTTAACACACGTCACACTTAACATGAACTATTGAGCTCTGTCCCATTTTTCTCACATGTATCAACATCTTGCTGTCTGAAGCGTCGCCGACTCGCAGGGCGTCAAGCTTTTGTACTGTTGCGGAGGCAGCTTTGAGCCAAATTTCAAACTTCTGTGTCGCAATGCAAGAATGTGGCTAGGTGTCAAAAAAAGCGACCCTTTAATTTGCGCAGTATAGCCATGCAGTGTCTTTCAGTTCCTATTTTCTGTACATACCAGATTATTTCAGTATTGCAAATATACTGCAATGCGTCTGTGTCTTGCTGTCCACATACCTCAAAGATAGCGTCTCCTCATCATGTAAGACGCTGAGCTCACAGGCACACTGAAACATTAGCATTACGAACAAACGAATCAGTGTGTGCAATTAACCAATCAAATTCATTACACTGTGAAAGTTTACTGCAATATGACAGTTGTGTTTTAGTCGCTATTTTATTAACCAATACTTCGACTTCTCAAAGTAATCTTTACTTTTGTATCATGCTTTGTTTAACAGCAAAGTATTGACTACCTTCTTAAATAAAATTGCGCTTTACACGAAATATCATGGGCTACGTCCCAACAACGTTACGGATCTCCTTTTGCCAAGCTTAGTGCAGTAACTCAACGTGACATGGACTCTACAAGTCGTTCGATGTCCCACGCGGAAATGTTGGCCGTGCTGCCTGTACAGCCCTCCATAATCGCGAAACCGTTGCCGGTGCAGGATTTTGTGCGCGAACTTACCTCTCGATTATGACCCATAAATGTTCGACTGGTAGCCAAATAATTCGCTCGAATTGAACAGAGTGCTCTTCAAACCAGTCGCGAACGATTGTGGCCCCGTGACATGGTGCACTGCCATACATAAAAATTTAATCTTTGTTTGCAAACATGAAGTCCATGAATTGCTGCAAATGGTCTCCAAGTAGCCGAACATAGCTGTATCCATTCAATGATCGGTTCATTTGGACCAGAGAACCCAGTCCATTCCGTGTAAACAAAGCCCAAACCATTATGGAGCCACCATCAGCTTGCACAGTGCCTTGTTGTCGAATTGAGCTTGTGGCTTCACGAGGTCTGCAGCGCACTCGAACCCTGCAATCAGCTTTTGTCCACCGAAATCGGGACTCATCCGCGCAGGGCATGGTTTTCCAGTCGTCTACGTTGCAACTAATATGGACACGAGCCCACGAGAGGCGCTGAAGGCGATGTCCCGCTGTTAGCAACTTAGGTCGCCTGCTGCCACAGCCCATTAACGCCTAATTTGGCCTCACTTCCTTAACAGATACGTTCGTCGAGCGCTCCACATTGATTATCGTGGTTGTCATGCAGTGGTTCTTGTCTGTTAGCAGTGACAACTCTACGCAAACGCCACTGCTCTCGGTCCTTAACTGAGAGTCGTCGGCCACCGTTGTCCGTTGTGAGAGATAATGCTTGAAATTTGGTATTCCGGCACACTCTTGACACTGTCATTGAATTTCCTAACGATTTCCGAAATGAATTCCCCATGCGTCTAGCTTCATCTACCACTCCGCGTTCAGAGTCTGTTGGTTTACGTCGTGAGCCCATAATCACGTCGAAATACTTTTCGCATGAAACACCTGAGTACAAATTACAACACCGTCAAGGCCGTGCGCTTTTATACCTTGTCTATGCGATACTGGAGCCATCTGTATACATGCATATCGCTATCCCATGAATTTTGTCATCTCCATGTAATTATCTACTTTGTCTCCTTTGGCAATTTATTATGGAATTTTAATAGATGATAGAACATTATGGTTTGAGTATTGACCTGCTAAGTGTGTGTCTACGAATTTCATGTATACTGGCATACTTACCATTCTTTTCTATGATTTCCAAAATATATTCATTCATGTAGTCACCTGAAGTACTGAAGATAGCCATATTTTAAATAATTCTATACACCGAATGCGACCAGCTCTTTTACTTATTTTTCTTTTGCTCCTTTTCTGCTGTTTGAAACATGTGTACACATTTTGTGCATGTGATTCCCACAATCCCATCTCACAGTTACTGTTGTGTCTAGACAAGACAGCCTAGACACAATGAGAGGAAGCCGAAAGGCACGCGCTTAACTCACGTAGGCTGGCGGGAGGTCTGAAACAGGATACGTAATGAATGCTATAAAGAAAAGTACGTAGCTTCTGGAATACTTAACTTTAATCCACATTTGTAGAACATCGCTCTTGATGATACATTAATAGAATCTCAATATCAATTGAATACGGCGCTTTGCTAGGTCGTAGCAAATGTAGCTGAAGGCTATGCTAACTGTCGTCTCGGCAAATGAGAGCGAGCGTATTTGTCAGTGATCCCCTTCTGGCAAAGTCGGCTGTACCACTGGGGCGAGTGCTAGTAAGTCTTTCTAGACCTGCCGTGTGGTGGCGCTCGGTCTGCTATCACTGACAGTGGCGACACGCGGGTCCGACGTATACTAATGGACCGCGGCCGATTTAAAGGCTACCACCTAGCAAGTGTGGTGTCTGGCGGTGACACCACAGTTACTAACGGAGTACAGTGAGTGAGTCGATCTACAGTGAAAAATTATGGATAATTTTTGGGGAAATTTTCTGAGTGCTTTGGTGTAAGTGACTGTGGTCTACCATGCCTTGTCACACAATAATTGCATTTAGTTTGATTTCTTACGCGCATTTATCTTTGTATTGTATTTAAAGTACCCGCACCACAGCTGTTCACGGTATGCACTGTGTCTCTCGTTCGTAAACAAACTAGCTCCACTGACTCACGCTACTTTCTGCTCACAAACAGCAACGTCCACTATATTCTTCACCCGCTATCTTACGTTCAGTATTCCTCGGTTCTGTCTTGGGTTTGTTCTTGGGGCAGTGTTTGATGTATTTAGCAGTACCAGACAATAGTGTGCATTGATGTACTCATGAAGAGTTTTCCAATGTGCACCTTATGTAAGGTTTCTCTCATCACAGTGGAAGAGCGGTGCAAAAACGACAGCGGCATCCTAGACGTCAGAGACACGCCACCGCACCCAATCTGTACGAGAGTTACACGCGGTTGGTGACTATCCAACCACTAGTAGCTAGCGTGTTCCACAAACTCTGAACAAAGTTGAACAACTATTTCGAGAATTTTGCATGAACAACAATTACACCTGTATCATCCACAGAAGGTGAAGTCATAGAAGGCAGTGTACTATCATCTCGAATAAAGTTTGCAAATTCTTACACAGTGTACAGGCAAGCACTGTTTTAATATTTTTGTTCTGTTTACAGACGACGCCAAGTCACAAGAGAGGGCGTTTCCAACAATAGAAAAACCCATGAATGGTATGATAAAAACCCTCACGCGATAATTTTTTTTTTTTTTGTGGTTTTAGGGCGCACAACTACAATGGTCATTAGCACCCAGACTAAGTTAGGAATGCACCGTGAGGCACGAGGTTAAAGCAGCAACTAAAAGGGACAATACTATAAAAGACATAGACAGGCAGAGGATTAAAAAAAACAGCATAATCAAATCTCCTTAGACAGGTTTGTCAAGTTGATAAAACGAAGAACGGGAGCAGCTGTGTTAACCCTACGAAGTTGTGAATGTATCGATATAGTGGGCGGCGGGTGACGGGTATTTTCGGCGATTTTCTGTTTTCTACGCCTAGGGGTCCAGAGTTCGATCAGTAATCAAAACGTTTTAAGGCCCAACTTCAGTTCCAGTCACTACTCGACTTCTGATTCACAGTCACCAGCTATCGTCGTCAAATACTTCTGATACAAGAAGTCGCCCTTGTTCTCCCAGCGGTCCTCTCAAAGAGGGCTTGTTCGAGAGCGTGCTAAAAAGTACTGCCTCGGAATTTTTTATGGGAATCAAAGTTTTTTAACTTAAACAAACGTCATTAAAATTCTACATCTTCATTCTTCATGTCTAAATATTTATTTCTCAACATAGTCACGCTGCTGCTACCTTTGGACCAAAATAACACATGGTGGGTGGATCGAGGAGGACATACACATAGAACAAACAAAGAGGGAGTTTTGTTGCCAAAGTAAGTCCACTAGCAGTATACATTTGAGGATGAAGTTTCTACTATGTTCGTGTGGAGCACAAAACTGTGTGGACGTGAATCTTGGACTGTGGGATAATCGGAAAGGAGAGAGTACAAGCGTTTTAGATGAGGTGCGAGAAAAAGATTTTGAAAATTAGGATAGGCCAGGTAGGTAACACATGGACATCGTTGAGAAGAAATGACAGGGTGATAGGACATGTGCCAACACATCAAGTAATAAACTGATGGTACGTGAGGGAGCTGCAGAGCATAAGAATATGGAGATAATGTCCGAGAATTACATATATCGATCAAATAAATGAGGACTTTAGGTGACAGTGCTACTCCTGAGATGAAGAGGTTGGCAATGGAGAGGATTTATTGTGGGACTGATAACACCACTAAAGAAATATAAATGTGATTATACCTTACGTACTTTGTGGTAATCTGAACAGAGTAGAGTACAAAACGTTTCTTCCGCACAGTTACTACAAAATGCCCAACTGAGAATTCATCGATCTGTGCAAACTGAGCACGACAGGAATTAGACACGTTTTGCACTCTATTTAAGAAGCACGCTAATGCAAGCTGCGATAGGTCGCCATGGTGCTCTTCCATGGACAGTGAAAATGGACTTCTTGTTCTGGAGGCACGTAAGGAGCCTATTTTGCGAGACTCAGATCGACCTGTTTGCTAGGGATGTCGCAGCAGCAACAGATAGGCAACCGGACTCCTGGGATTCTTGAGCATGCACGCCAGTGGATGTTTCGTCGCACTAGACACTGTTGTGATCGTGGTGGTCCGCATTTGGAACAACACTTGTAAGGAAACATTTATGTATTGATTGCGGACTGTTCTGGACACCGATAAAGCAGACTAAGCCCACTGTCATGAAAGCGTACGCGTTTATCTGAGGGCTGTTCTGTCATCACGGTCTAACATAAGAGTCGTGTTGCCCACTGCGACAGTAGCACACCAAACTGCCTGGAAGTTACATTGTTCGACGCGATCTTGCGAAAGCGAATAGTAATTGCTTACAATAGTACAATGGTTTCTACCAACGGGAGCGAGAGTAGAGCAATAACTTGCAACAACAAGAAGACCCCACGTCTGACCTTTTTGGATTCCTAAAGATCTTCCGAAAATATGAAACGCTACATTTTAGAGCATATCATTTACGATTCTCTTGTAAATTTCAGGTATTTGCTGAAGGTGACCTTTTCCTTATAATAGCAGTAAGTGGCCACTAAACACCAGCAGACCTGACCTTTTGCAGTAAGGAGTCGAACATCTACTCAACAACATCAAGTTTTGTTCACTACATTTCCAATCAAATCAATGAACGGAGAAATAGGAAACTTATTCGGAATGCGATACATACATATACGAGGCCTGTTCAGAAAGTAAGCTCCGATTGATTGCCAAATGAAACCACAGTGAACATCAGAAATGTTTTACTTGTAACAATTAGCTACACCTTTCAGCTACTTCTCTACGTAGTCGCCGTTCTGACTTAGACTTTTGTCATAGCGTTGTACCAACTTTTCAATAGCCTCATCATAGAAGGCAGCCGCCAGTGCTTTCCGCCAATTCTCCACGCTGGCCTACACCTCGTTGTCTGTGTCAAAATGTTGTCTTCAAAGACAGCGGTTCATGTGACCAGAGATGAAACTCAGGGGAAGACAATTGCGGACTGTATTGTGGGTAATCTAACATTTCCATTTGAAAACGATGCAGGAGCATCTTCATTGCCCCTGCAGAATGAGGCTGAGAATTGTCTTGAAGACGAAACAGCACGACAGTTATGTAGTGTTAGCTGCATAGCTTCAGGCGAAATTTCTCACCAGGCCCTCGTACTTGGCGGCAGACACTATTTTCTAGACATCTTTACGCACTCACTGCGAGCTCAGAAATGAGAAGAGCGACGTGATGCTAACTGGGGTTATACTAGAGACACTACCCAACACATCTGTGCAAAGCTTTATCGGATTTTCATAGTCGTTTCCATTTCGCGACCGATAGGAGCTTACTTTCTGAACGCCCCTCGTAGTATTTAACATACCATATAACTCTTGAAATCTGAAACAGAAGGGAAAAACACACAGACGTGACAATAACGTCGAAATCAAAACAACTGTTTCCCAACCAAGAAGAAACCAATTCCACAACTCTTGCTACATCTGACCCTAAACGGCAAGAATCATATTAATACATCTCCAGAGAACCTTACACACCATTTCTCGCAGCGACTTCTATTTAGTTTGCGTGCCTATGGAGTCTCGTCTCAGTTGTCTGACTGATTCGTGATTTCGTGTCAGAACAGGTAACAGAAAGTCATCGTGTAAAACAGAAGTAACAGCTGGTGTTCCCCAAGAAAGTGTTATGGGCCCAGGCGGCCGCTGTGACCGAGCAGTTCTAGGCGCTTCAGTCCGGGATCGCGCTGCTGCTACGGTCGCAGGTTCTGATCCTGCCTCGGACTGTATGTGTGTGATGTCTTTAGATTAGTTAGGTTTAAGTAGTTCTAAGTCTAGGGGACTGATGACCTCAGATGCTAAGTCGCATAGTGCTTAGAGCCATTTGAACCGTTTGTTATGGGCCATCTGTTGTTTCTGATCTACATTAACGATTTAGGACCCAGTCTGAGCAGACCTCTTAGATTGTTTGCCGATGATGCTGTCATTTACCGTCATGTAATGTCATAGATGATCAAAACGAATTTAGAAATGCTTCAGACAAGACGTATTTATGGTGAAAACCGTGGCAGTTGACCCTCAGTAATGAGAAGTGTGAAGTCATCCAATGAGCATTAAAAGTAATCCGATAAATTTCGGTTACGCAATAATCACATAAATCTAAAGGCTGGAAGCTCACCTAAATACAGTTACGAACAACTGAAAATTGACACCGGCACATAGATAATGTTGTGGGAAAAGAAAGCAACCCAATGACTGCGATTTATTGGCAGTACACTTAGAAAATGTGGCTGGTCACTAAAGAGGCTGCTTATCTTGGGCTTTTCCGCCCTCTTCCGGAGTACTGAGATGCTGTGTGAGATACGTATTACATAGGTCTGACGGAGGACATCGGAAAAGTTCAAACAAGGACAGCTCGCTTTATATGATTTCGAAATACGGGAGAGGGTACCAGGATATGATGAAGAAAATGGGGTGGAAGTAGTTAAGACTAAGGTATTTTTCGCTGCGGCAGCAAGTTCTCATTAAACTTCAAACACCAACTTTCTCCCCCGGCTACACTGGTGTCCAAAATTAAGGCAACAAACGGATATTTTGCAAGGTTACTTTTATTTTTCCAGAAAATGGTACAAAAACCTGACAGTAAACTTGAAACAATGGAAACAATACAGAAAGTAATACAAAAAGTTCTTCGTTTTTTCCAACCTTTCCCCAAAGCCGGCCTTGGTGGCCGAGCGGTTCTAGGCGCTACCGTATGGAACCGCGCGACCGCTACGGTCGCAGGTTCGAATCCTGCCTCGGGAATGGATGTGTGTGATGTCCTTAGGTTAGTTAGGTTTTAGTAGTTCTAAGTTCTAGGGGACTGATGACCTTAGAAGTTAAGTCCCATAGTGCTCAGAGCCATTTGAACCACTTCTTTTCTTTCCCCAATGTTTGGGTCCAGAAATCGTGTTTCATGTACACTCCAGATGCGAATCCGTCGAGAAACACTCTCCAGGCGAAATCGGAACTCACCTGTGAAAAGAACATTGGCGCTCCGTTCGACCGTCCAAGTGGAATGTTGATGGCTCCACGTTACCTTCTGTGAAGACATTCCAGAGGTAAACAGACAGTAGATCTCTAACAGTAAAGGCTACTCTGCTGAAGCCTCCTGTACACTGTTTACCTCGATACAACCCATCCAGAGGATGCTGCGACGTGAGATGCCAGTTGCCATGCAGTACTAAGGCTGTACTGCCGTGCCCTTACAGCCAAATAACCGTCCATTCTTTCTGATGACACACGTGGTCGGCCCTACACTGCTCTTTGGGATATTGTTTCAGTCTCTATAAATGTCACCACATCCCAGAAACAACAGAATTCTGGTACCGCGCGCTGCGGAATTTTAATCCCCGCCAGACGTCACGGACGTCGAAGACCCCTAGAGGTCTCTGCACCATCGCGCCGTAAGCTGTGGCGGCGCGCGCCTCCTGGCCCGCATTTAGTGTGAGTGCGCCACAGTGGAACACGTGGTTCCAGCGGCCAATAGCGGCGCCCCCGATAGAGTACTTAAGCACCTGCCTGTCGCTCAACCAGGCAGTCTAACCTTGGGTACGTCTCTGGACACATCGCTTCGCCTTAGACAGCTTATTTACTTTCTTGTTCTATGTACGAGTGGACGTGGATTGTTCACGGGCCACTCCAAGGGTCCAGCAGCGCCTTCCGTCACTTCAACCCCACGAGATTACAGAGTACCTAACGGCTCAACACAAAAGTTTTGTCTCAAGTACAGATAGCGTTTAGGATCAGTGGACAAAGTTCAAAACCATCGTACAATATGCGTTAGATGAGTATGTGCCAAGCAAGATCCTAAGAGATGGAAAACAGCCACCGTGGTACAACAACCGAGTTAGAAAACTGCTGCGGAAGCAAAGGGAACTTCACAGCAAACATAAACATAGCCAAAGCCTCGCAGACAAACAAAAATTCTTCTTCTTCTGTAGTGGTCAATCCAAGGATTGGTTTGCAACAGCTACAATGGCAGCTTGTCTCCATTCTGAGCGTCTTTCAGCTTTTCTCTTCATTTCTTTATAGGTGTTACATCCCACATCTTTCGCGATTTGATCCATGTACCTCAGTCGTGGTCTTCCTCTTGGTCTTTTTCCCTCGAGATATCCCTCTATGATTGTGTTCAGTCCTTTATGTCTTAATAGATGGCCTGTAAATTGCACTCTTCTTTTAACAATGAAACTCCAGAAGCTTCTCTTCTCACCTGCTCTTTCCAGAACCACTTCGTTTGTGACCTTGTCGATACATTTTATTTTGAGCATGCGTCTATAGCACCACATTTCAAAAGAATTTAGCTTCTGGTCTTCCTCTGTCCCGAGAGTCCATGTTTCACACCATAGCATGCCACACTCCACACATATGATTTCAAAAATCTTTTCCAGATTTCAAGGCTGATGCTCTTAGATGTTAATATGTTTTTCTTCTTGTTAAAAGCAGCCTTCGCTAGAGCTATTCTACTTCTCACTTCTGCCTTGCTCCTTCCATCCCTGGTAATATTACTGCCCAGATAAGTAAATTTATCAACTTGTTCGAGCAGTTCATTGCCTACATGAACTTGGACTTTCACTTGATCTTCTTTGTTGCATGCCATTACTTTTGTTTTTGCTTTATTAATTCTCATATTAAATTCGTACACAGACCAAAAATTACGCGAAGCGAAATGTAGTGTGAGTAGGGCTATGCAAGAGGCGTTCAGTGAATTCGAAAGTAAAGTTCTATGTACTGACTTGGCAGAAAATCCTAAGAAATTTTGGTCTTATGTCAAAGGGGTAGGTGGATCAAAACAAAATGTCCACACTCTGTGACCAAAATGGTACTGAAACAGAGGATGACAGACTAAAGGCCGAAATACTAAATGTCTTTTTCCAAAGCTGTTTCACAGAGGAAGACTGCACTGTAGTTCCTTCTCTAGATTGTCGCACAGATGACAAAATGGTAGATATCGAAATAGACGACAGAGGGATAGAGAAACAATTAAAATTGCTCAAAAGAGGAAAGGCCGCTGGACCTTATGGGATACCAGTTCGATTTTACACGGCGTACGCGAAGGAACTTGCCCCCCCCCCCCCCTTCTTGCAGCGGTGTACCGTAGGTCTCTAGAAGAGCGTAGCGTTCCAAAGGATTGGAAAAGGGCACAGGTCATCCCCGTTTTCAAGAAGGGACGTCGAACAGATGTGCAGAACTATAGACCTATATCTCTAACGCCGATCAGCTGTAGAATTTTGGAACACGTATTATGTTCGAGTATAATGACTTTTCTGGAGACTAGAAATCTACTCTGTAGGAATCAGCATGGGTTTAAAAAAAGACGATCGTGTGAAACCCAGCTCGCGCTATTCGTCCACGAGACTCAGAAGGGGTTCCCAGGTAGATGCCCTGTGTCTTGACTTCCGCAAGGCGTTCGATACAGTTCCTCACAGTCGTTTAATGAACAAAGTAAGAGCATATGGACTATCAGACCAATTGTGTGATTGGATTGAAGAGTTCCCAGATAACAGAACGCAGCATGTCATTCTCAATGGAGAGGAGTCTTCCGAAGTAAGAGTGATTTCAGGTGTGCCGCAGGGGAGTGTCGTAGGACCGTTGCTATTCGCAATATACATAAATGACCATGTGGATGACATCGGAAAATCACTAAGGCTTTTTGCAGATGATGCTGTGGTGTATCGAGAGGTTGTAACAATGGAAAATTGTACTGAAATGCAGGAGGATCTGCAGCGAATTGACGCATGGTGCAGGGAATGGCAATTCAATGTCAATGTAGACAAGTGTAATGTGCTGCGAATACATAGAAAGATAGATCCCTTATCATTTAGCTACAAAATAGCAGGTCAGCAACTGGAAGCAGTTAATTCAACAAATCATCTGGGAGTAGGCATTAGGAGTGATTTAAAATGGAATGATCATATAAAGTTGATCGTCGGTAAAGCAGATGCCAGACTGAGATTCATTGGAAGAATACTAAGGAAATGCAATCCGAAAACAAAGGAAGTAGGTTGCAGTACGCTTGTTCGCCCACTGCTTGAATACTGCTCAGCAGTGTGGGATCAGTACCAGATAGGGTTGAGAGAAGAGATAGAGAAGATCCAACGGAGAGCAGCGCGCTTCGTTACAGGATCATTTAGTAATCGCGAAAGCGTTACGGAGATCATACATAAACTCCAGTGGAAGACTCTGCAGGAGAGACGCTCAGTAGATCGGTACGGGCTTTTGTTAAAGTTTCGAGAACATACCTTCACCGAAGAGTCAAGCAGTATATTGCTCCCTCCTACGTATATCTCGCGAAGAGAGCATGAGGATAAAATAAGAGAGATTAGAGCCCACACAGAAGCATACCGACAATCCTTCTTTCCACGAACAATACGAGACTGGAATAGAAGGGAGAACCAATAGAGGTACTCAGGGTACCCTTCGCCACACACAGTCAGGTGGCTTGCGGAGTATGGATGTAGATGTAGATGTAGATGTAGATGTAGACGGTTCCAGTAGACGTTACAACATTTTGGCGACGAGGTAAACGGTGGTCGTTGTTGGTATGGAGGCCAGGTTGGTCTGTCTGCTGGAGCAACAGCAGCAGCTCATGCGGCAGCAGCAGCTCCAGTTAGACATATTACAAAAGTCGCTGCAGTTGCTAACGGACAAAGTCGATGCCCGGGACGCGTTGCCACAACAGCTTCCGAGTCCTCGGGTGTCCGATGCTTTCCCACGTCGGCCGTCGTTTCCGCCCTTTAATGACTCTAAAGAGGACTGGGAAACCTACTTGCATCGGCTGAAGCAACATAATTTTACGGCTTTTCAAGTCACGGACTACTCTTTTCAGCGGTCGTTGATTTTGTCTTGGGCCTCCCCGGACACGTTCTTTCTTCTCCCTATGTTGGCACGGTTGTCCGATCCTGTGGCTCTCTCTTTCCAGGAGATCTGCCTTTTTGCTGACAAACTATTATTCCCATCGCTACCACGTGGTCGCCTCTCGGCTGGAGTTCCACCAGTACCATAAACAGCCGGGTCAATCGTATCGCTCCTGGTCACGGACTTGCAGGGTCTCAGCCGTCAAGGAGGGCCACATCCGATCTGTTTGTAGTAGTCATTCGACTCGCTCCAGTCCTGCCCCTCCTGGTCCTCAAGATACAGTCCATGCTCTGCGGTCGTTCGTCCCACAGGACTACCCGTCAGTGCGGAAGTTTTTCCTCAATCTCCGCATTTTCACTCAGGATGTCAGTTTTCATGTCGACACTTGGGCCACCGTCTCTCTAATTAATATGACGACATTTACCTGGCTGGGCTCATTTGCATTGTCGCCTCCCTCTCACCATTTGGTCGCCTACAGAGACAGTTCCATTCTCCTTCATGGGCAGTTCGTCGCCCAGGCGACGTACAAGCATGTTTCCCAGTTCCTTACCCTCTTTGTCGTCGACCATCCGCCGGCTTCGAATATTTTTGGCCTGGATGCGTTTCAACTGTTGGGCTTTTCAATTTCCGACGAAGTTAAGGTCGTTTCCACGGCTGCTCCCTCTTAGGACTTGGACGATCTGTGCTCCGCTTTTGCGTCATTGTTTGGACCGGATCTCGGATGTGCTTCCGGCTTTCAGGCACACATCACCCTACGGCCGGATGCACAGCCTCGCTTTTTCCAGGCCCGGCCCTTTCCAGTGGCTTTACGACCAGCGGTCAAGCAGGAACTTGATCGGCTCCAGGCCGCTGGCGTGCTGGAGCCTGTATAGTGCGTAGGTGATATCACGGCTGTGTAGGGACTTCGGCGCTACTGTCAATGCTCAGTCCCTGATTGACACTTACCCCATTCCCCGACAGGAAGGCCCTCTTGCCAAGCTTGCCGGGGGAGATCGACCTGGCTGAGGCATAACACCAGTTGCCCTTGGATGCCGAATCTCAGAACATCATGGTTATCAACACGCCTTTCGGATTGTATAAGTTCAAGCGCCTTTCCTTTGGTGTCTATTCGGCGCCGGCCATTTTCCAGCGATTCCTGGAGCAGCTTACACAGCCTATCCCTGCCTGTGTGAATTATCTTGGTCACCGGGCGTTCCCGCCAGGTACACTTGCAAAACCTCAGTGCCTTATTTCACACTCTGCTGGTTTACACTGTCGGCTGGACAAGTGTTGTTTTTTCGAACCGAAAGTGAAATGCTTAGACCACTGGCTTAGCAAAGAAGTCATTCGCCCTTCGGGTCGTAATGTTGCGGCCATTGAGGCCCTTCCTCGCCCCAAGAACTTATCTGAACTCTAGGTGTTTTTGAGCAAGGTTACTTATTACTTAAAGTTTTTGCCCCAGGCTGCCTCCATTGCTCAACCCCTCAATCACTTGCATAACAAAGGGGTACCTCTTGATTGGACGCCTGCCTGTGACCAGGCTTTTCTCCGTTTAAATCGATGCTCAAGTCCGCCCCTTGTCTTACTCCCTTTTCTTCGGATGGCCCCTAGGTTGTGGCAGCTGATGCATCGGCATATGGCACTGGGGCCGTCCTTGTGTGCCAGGATGCCAATGGCTCCAAACAGCCCATCGCTTATGCCTCTAAGACGTTGACCCCAGCACAACAGAACTACTCCCAGATTGAAAAGGACACTCTGGCGATCGTGTTCGCTGTCCAAAAATTTCACACCTATCTCTTTGGGGCAAATTCACCCTCCTGACGGACCATAAACCCTTGGTTACACTTTTTGGACACCACTCTCACCTTCCAGAGCGGCCACCTTAACGTCTCCAACGCTGGGCATTGTTTTTACACCCACCGCCCACCATGCTAACGCGGACGCTTTGTCACGTCTCCCAGGAGGCCCCGATCCTGCCTTTGACCAACAACAAGTCCTCTGCTTTCACATTGATTCCGCCGCCGCTACCCTGTGTTGCTGCAGGTTCTCAACTATGTGGTCCACGGGTGGCCGTCCTATGTTACTCGTCGGATGCAGTCCTATTTCAACCCCTGGTGCCACCTGTCCCACAGGCTCTCTGTGGTCTATGATGTCCTTCTGTTGGCCACAGAGTCAGATGCCCATCACCTGGTCATCCCTCCAAAATTGCAGCTTAGGGTGCTCGGTTTGTTACACCACGGGCACTGGGGTATGTCCCGAATGAAAGTTTTGGCTCGCCAGCATGTGTATTGGCCCGGCATTGATGGCGACATTGAGCTCCTGGTCCGTGGGTGCACTGTCTGTGTGCGTCACCGGGCAAGCTCCCCTCAGTCGTTTGCACCCTGGCTTGTGCCTCGCTGGCCCTGCGATCGGATCCATATCGATTTTGCAGGCCCATTTTTGGGGTCCATATGGTTACTCATCGTTGATGCCTACTCCGGATACCCATATGTTGTCTGCATGGCAGCCACCACTCATGGCCCTGGCCCAGATTCTCACCATTGAGGGCCTGCCACACATGTTGGTCTCCGATAATGGTCCCCAATTCACGGCGTCCTCCTTCCATGACTTCTGTCAGGCCAACAGTATCAAACATTTCTGTAGCCCCCTTTCCACTCTTGGTCCAATGGTGCAGCGGAGAGGCTTCTCCTCACTTTTACACACCTGTTGACTAAGGTGATCGACACATCTCCAACCAAGTCGGCCGTCACCCTGTTTTTGAGCAGCTATCACACTACGCCAATTGACTGACGCAGTCCGGCAGAGCTCCTTCATGGACGACGGCCACGGGCCCTGCTCCATTTGCTGATGCCATCCTCCTACCACCGCCACTCCCGGCCCTCGCAGCGGTATGCCCCTTTCACGGCCGTGTGGGCCCGCGAGTACGGGCGCAATTGGGGTTGGACACCCGCCACGGTCGTCGCGGTCCATGGGCGGCGTGTGACGTCGGTGCCGACGTCGAAAGGGTTGGAGCGCCGCCATTACAATCAGCTCCGCCCGCGTGCCGCCACGGGTCTCGTGCCGCTGCCTCTTCCCTTCAGATACAGACGTGGTCCTCGAGTCACCGTCTCTGCCCCCGGTTGCCGTCTCCCCGCGGGTCTGCCGCCAGCCCTCTCCGCCTCCGGGTGGATCGGCGGCTCCCTCCCCCACCCTGGACTCCGGATCGGTTGTCATGGATACCTAGGACGTCCCTTCCTCCCCGCCAATAGCTGTTGATGAGCCCAGTTCCTCTTCCCTCTGCCGCCCAACTCGGCACTGTCCGGGGTGTTTCCACCCCTACGCGCAAGTTTCAGGGGGGAGGGATCTGGTACCACGTGACGCGGAATTTGAATCCCCGCCAGACTTCATGGACGTCGAAAACCCCTAGAGGTCTCTGCACCATCGCGCCGTAAGCTATGGCGGCGCGAGCCTCCTGGCCCGCATTTAGTGTGAGGGCGCCACAGTTGAACACATGGTTCCAGCTGCCAATAGCGGCGCCCCCGGTAGAATACTTAAGCGCCTGCCTCTCGCTCAGCCAGCCAGGCTAACCCTGCGTACGTCTCTGGACACATCGCCTCGTGTTAGACAGCTTATTTACTTTCTTGTTCTGTGTGCGAGTGGACGTGGTTGTTAGGCTTTCTTGTGACTCCGTTGTTTCGATCTTGTTGTTCGTTCTGTCCTTCGTTGGTCGTGTCCGTCCTCTTCCGTTGTGTTGTTGTTCACGGGCCACACCGCCGGTCCCGCCGCGCTTTCCATCACTTCAACCCCGCGACCGTTCCGGTCGCCGTTACAAGAACGATTCAGTTTAAGCCATCGGGCCACATCAGTTTACGACTCTCCCGCTTCCATTCTTCCTGTGGCCCTCCACAGCAGAGAGTCTGTAGGCATATTCACTGTGCCACGCTGCACCGTCTGTGACTGTGTACACAGCGGTTGTGGGTGTGGGACGACCCTGCAAACATTACCCCACTTTATAGGTGCCCTGACGTCACTGCTGGCGTGCAGCTACATCTGTTGACAATTTGTATGACTATAACGTGAATTAGACAAAGGACGGGGAAATAGCAGTTTGTTGCTTTAATTTTGGACACCAGTGTGTCTTGTTGGCGCCCATCTGTATCTATAATCATAATAATAAAATAAGAGAAATCAGAGCTCACAAGAAAAGATTCAAGCGTTCGTTTTCCCCACATATTCTCTTCCTTTCAGCGGAGTAAGGTGCAGCTATGAATGTATTCGAAAGTATTTTTTCGTGAATAAGTTGTGTCTTTCGACAATTTACTCATGCTTGGAACACAAAATATAATTACTATTTCCTTAACTAAGTAGAAGGATAGAAACAAACTTTAATTATATGGTATTCTTTCTCCTCTCTAGGAAGGCTAGTGCCATTTCGGCTGTCAGATGGTAACAATTTTCACAGCAGTGAGTGTCGCAACTGTAGGCTATGTTACACTCCGCTATTACTCCATGTTTACTGTTGATCGTTCTGTTGATTGTATACTGTAGTGGCCTTCAGTTCCAAGTTGGTCTGATTCTACTCGCAGTGTTACTTTATGCTGCGCAAGCCACTTCATCTCCAAATGACAACTGAAACCTACATCTTTCTGATTCTATTTCCTGTATTTATCTCTTGGTCTTCCTGTACACCAGTACTTTCCTCAAATACTAAATTTGTGATCCCTTGATGTCTCAGAATATGTCATATCAACGGGCCTCTTCTTTTAGTCAAGCTGTGCCACAAATTTCTTGTCTCACCATTTCTCGCCAGTACCTTCTCATTAGTTACGCGATTTACCGATCTAATCTTCAGTATACTTCTGTAGCACCACAATTCAAGAGCCTCTATTCCTTCTTATCTACACTGTTCCGCTTCCATACGTACATGGCTACATCCCAGACAAATACCTACAGAACACATTTACTAACACTTAAAACCTATATTCAATGCTAACAAATTTTCGTTCTTCAGAAACACTGTTTTCCACTGCCAATCGACGTTTTATATCTTCTCTACTTTGGCTATCAGATTTTTGCTGGCCGAATAGTAAAAGTCATCAACTACTTTTAGTGACTCTTCCCTAATCTAATTCCCTTAGCATCATCTGATTTCATTCAACTATTCCATTATATCTGCTTTACTTTTGTCAATTATCATCGTACAACCTCCATTAAAGACGTTACCGATTCTGTTCAACGGCTCTTCCAAATCCTTTGTTGTCTCTGACAGAGTTACAATGTGAAACTTCCTGGCAGATTAAAACTGTGTGCCCGACCGAGACTCGAACTCGGGGCCTTTGCCTTTCGCGGGCAAGTGCTGGCAGAAGCAAAGCTGTGAGGACCGGGCGTGAGTCGTGCTTCGGTAGCTCAGATGGTAAGGGTTAGCTGCCCTCTGTAATAAAAAAAACTTAGTTAATGGATCAATAACGAACTGAAATGGGTGTCTTGCGATGTCCGCACCGAGCAAATGACACGAACGAAAAAACGAAGAAAATGTGATTAAAAAAAAAAAGTGGTAGAGCACTTGCCCGCGAAAGGCAAAGGTCCCGAGTTCGAGTCTCGGTCGGGCACAGAGTTTTAATCTGCCAGGAAGTTTCATATCAGCGCACACTCCGCTGCAGAGTGAAAATCTCATTCTGGAGAGTTACAATGTCATCAGCAAACATCAAAATAAAATTTTTATTGCTTCTCCCATAAATTTAGTTACTACTCCAAATTTTTCTTTGCCATCCTTTATTGCATGCTCAGTGTACGGATTGACTAACAACAGGTATAGGCTACAACCCTGTCTCACTCTCTTCTCAACCACAACTTCCCCTTCATGCCCCTCGAATCTTATAACTGCCATTTGGTAGCTGTACAAGGCGTAAATAGGCTTCCTCTTCCTGTATTTTACCCCTACTACCTTCAAAATATCAAACAGAGTATTCCAGTCAAAAGTCTACAGTTGCTAAAGAGGTAGGTCTGCCATTCCTTTACCTATCTTCTGTCCGCCCCGATAGCTGAGTGGTCAGCGTGACGGATTGCCGTCCTAAGGACCCGGGTTCGATTCCTGGGTCGGGGATTTTCTACTCTCAGGGACTGGGTGTTGTGTTGTCATCATCATCATTTCATCCCCAAACGGCGCGCAGGTCGCCCAATGTGACGTCGCATGTAATAAGACCTGCACCAAGGCGGCCGGACCTGCCCCGTAAGGCGCCTCCCGGCGAATGACGCCAAACGCTCATTTCTGTTACCTATCTTCTAAGTTAAGTCGTAGGTTCGGTACTGCTTCGCGAGGTCCTGCATTCCTGCGAAATCCCAAGCTGATCTTCCACGAAATCGGCTACTAACAGTTTTTACGTTCTTCTGTAAAGAATTCGTGTTTGTGTTATGCAACCATGACTTATCAGCCTGGTAATTCGGTACTGTTTCTACAGTGATGCTTTCAAGTTCATCGCCCTTGTATAAACTCTCTATATATTCCTTTTATCTTTCAGCTTTCCCTTCTATGCTTAGTATTGGTGTCACACCTGAGCTCTTGACAATGGTAGAGCTGCTTCACATTCCTCCAATCGCCTCTTTAATTTTCCTGTGGACTGTATCGTAGTGAAATAAGTTTCTAAATTCTTACGTTTGTCATCTAGCCATTCCTGCTTAGCCATTTTGGACTTCCTGGCAATATCATTTTTAGACGTTCGTAATCCCTTTCGCCTGCTTCATTTGCTGCATTTTTGTTTTCTCCTCTCAGCAGTTATATTCAATATGTCCTGTGATATACAAGAATCTCTACTAGGCCTTGTCTTCATACATATTTAAACCACTGCTGTCTTCACTATTTCATCCCTCAAAGGTACCCAACTGTCTTTTCTACTGTATTCCTTCCTTTGTTCTAGTCTATCGTTGCCTAATGCCCCCTATGAAATGCTCAACAGCCTCTCATTCTTTAACTTATTTAGGTTCCATCACCTTATTTTCCTATCATTTTTCAGTTTCTACAGTTTTAATCTCCAGTTCATAACTAATGAATTGTGGTCAGAATCCACATTTGCGCATGGAGATGTCTTGCAGTTTAAAATCTAATTCCTAAATCTCTACCTTACAGTTATATAATCAATGCAAAACATTCTAGTGTGTCTAGATCTTTTCCGTGTATACAACCATTTCACGGTTCTTAAACCAGAAAAGATTAAATTAGGCTGTGTGCAAAATTCTAACAAGTGGCTTTCTCTTTCATTCTTCTCCCGCAGTCCATACCATTTTTCATTCTTTTCTTTTTTCTACTGTCGAATTTCAGTCCCCCATCACAATTAAACGTTCGTTTCCTTTAACTATCTGAATAATTTGTTTTATCTCATCATACATTTCCTCAACCTGTTCATCATCTGCAGAGCTAGCTGGTATATGAAAGTCTACTAATGTCGTGAGTATTGAATCTGTGTCTTTCTTGACTGCAATAATGTGTTGACGATGCTGTTCATACTAGGTTAGCTGCATTCCTTTTTTTATTCATTATAAAACCTTTTCCTGCATTACCCCTATTTGATTTTGTATTTACAACCCTTTATTCCCCTGACCCAAGGTCTGTTCCTCTTGACACCAAACCTCACTTAGTCCCACTAGATCTAACTACAACCTACCCACTCCCATTTTTAAATTTTCGAACCTACCTGCCCAATTAAGGGATCTAACGTTTCATGCTCCGACCTGTAGATCGCAAATTCTGTCCCCCCTGATAATAAAACCTTCCTGAGTAGTCACCTCCCGGAAATTTTAACTATTTTACCTGCAAAACATTTTAGCCAAGACGATTCCATCATCATTTTACCATGGGATACAACTGCACGCCCTTGGGAACTGATTCTGTTTTAGTTTCCCCTTGCTTTCAGCCGTTTACAGCACTGTTGTAGCCAGGTCATTTTGGTTGATGTTACAAGGGCAGATCAGTCACTCATACAGAGTGTTTCCCCTACAACTACTAAAAAGAATATGGCCTCTCTTCAGGATCCACGTGATTGTTTGACCTCTAAGCAGATAACAGTCCATTGTTGTTACACATTCGGAATGGCTATCTCTATTGCTGAGGCACGCAAGCCAAGTCATCACCGACAGGGTCCATGGTTCATGGGGTGAAACCCCCATCTCCCGGTAGTCCTAACAGGCAACAACAATGTATTAAACCACTCTACACTACCACCAAAACAAGTGCAATGGAATTTCAAATAATAAGAGATTATTCTTAAAATGCACTGTACAATCTCAAAACTTCACTTGCATGATCTTAAAAGGATACTAGAT
This sequence comes from Schistocerca nitens, assembly GCF_023898315.1. NCBI lineage: Eukaryota > Metazoa > Arthropoda > Insecta > Orthoptera > Acrididae > Schistocerca > Schistocerca nitens. The sequence continues at coordinate 1,121,053,236 of NC_064615.1, forward strand.
ATTGACTACAGCCAAAATTTTATAATGAAAGGAGTTCTGTAGGTTAATCCTATTGGAACCTCATCTTACAGATAAATCCTTAGCGTTTAAATTACTATATAAACTAAAGAAAGTAATAATGTCGTGAATCAGGTAAAAACAGTGAGTGATATACGCATAAGAACTTTCGTTTTCTGAAGCACAGAAATCGTACTACTCATTTGGCGGACATTTCGTCAAATACTCGTAATGAAATACTTAAGTTAAACAAGATGGAGTTGAAGGGCTTTAAATGTTCTATCAGCCTTAAGCAGCAACAATATTTATGTTCCATGGAATTCATTGATGTTTTCCACTACATTATGGAACATTTAAAGCTTTCTCAACTTCCGTCACGCTTATTTTTCAGTATTTTATTGGAAAATAATGTGAGAAATTATAATAAATCAATAAATGCTGAATAATCACAGTTTATAACTTATCACTTCATGTAAATATCCTCCTGCAAAAGTATCTGTTTTCTTAGTATGCTTATTATCTCAGGATCTGAAACATGTAATTACCTTAGCCGTTAAAGAAGCTGTGCGAGAAAGTGTGAATTGCTGGTGCTGCGTTTGTTGTTGAGTTCCTTCTGCCATATAAGCGTATACACTCTAACACAAAAAGCCGGCCGAAGCGGCCGTGCGGTTAAAGGCGCTGCAGTCTGGAACCGCAAGACCGCTACGGTCGCAGGTTCGAATCCTACCTCGGACATGGATGTTTGTGATGTCCTTAGGTTGGTTAGGTTTAACTAGTTCTAAGTTCTAGGGGACTAATGACCTCAGCAGTTGAGTCCCATAGTGCTCAGAGCCATTTGAACCATCTAACACAAAAAGACGACATACCACGAAGGAATTAACTGAATAGAACGGAAATCGGAAGATATAATGTATGTGTAAAAACAAACAAATAATTGCAGTTCCTGAAGAATTGGTTGATTTATTCAGGAGAAAGAGCTTCACAGACTAAGCATGTCAATAACACGTTGGTCCACTTCTGGCCCCTAGGCAAGCAATTATTCGGCTTGGCACTGAATGATAGACTTGTTGGATGTTGTTCTGGGGGATATTGTGCCAAACTCTTTCCAATTGGCATGTTAGGTAGTCAAAATCTCATGTTCGTTAGAGGGTCCCGTCCAAACATTCTCAACTGGGGAGAGATCCAGTGACCTTGCCGGTCAAGGCAAGGTTTGAGAACCACGAAGACAAGCGATAGAATCTCTCGCTGTGTGTACAGGGAATTATCTTCCTAAAACGTAAGCCTGGGATATCTTGCATGGAAGGTAAGGGAATATGGCATCGTATATCGTTAACATATCTCTGTGGTGTAAGTGTGCCATGGATGACAACCAAACAGATCCTGCTATGAAATGAAATGGCTCCTCAGACTGTTACTCTTGGTTGTCGGGCCATATGGTTGGGATAGTCAGGTTTGTATCACATCGCTGTCTGCAGCATATGCAGATATATCTTTGCTGGTCATCAGGGCTCAGTCCTATGCAGAACTTATCACTGAAGGCAATTGTGTTCCAGTCAATGAGATTCCAGGCCGAAGACGTGTCTGGAGTCGTCCCAGATAGCCGTTGGATACCACCCTTATTGATGGCACCTTGCAGTCAAAATGAGCCCCGTTAATAAATACTGGAAAATAATCGTGACTGAAGCTGAGAAAGTGTAATTTTATGAACATGATTTGTGTTTCGAAACAAATTCGTATTCTTCTATGTTTGACTGTGATATTCTATCAGTTAACTGGATGTTTGAAGACAGTACTGACCATATAGGTTATATTGTATGGCTGTATTACATTTAACAAAATGTGGTTATGTTTAACTATTTCAGGTTGGCAGTTCTGCACTACACAACAGTTACCATACTGAGTTCGCTGCTGCTACTGGTGCTATGGCGAATTATCCGTGTTCTGATAGAACTGTGACATGTACAGTGCCATACGGTTGCACCAACAAACTCTTGAATTCCTCTAAGCACGCCACTTCCATAGAGCCCATTGATAATTGTGCATCAGGTCCACACTCAAAGTAACTTTTGACATCAATTCACATCTATATAGATCTATTACAAGGTTATTGCTCTATTTATGCTGTCTTCATAGTCTAAATGTAAATCACCAAAACTCTGTTTGGACTAATATTATCTACATTCATTTAATTGTTCTTATTTCTGAAATTACTCTTACTATTTCTTGTCAGGATGAGATTTAATACTAATTTTTAGGTTTTGAATTACTTACTAGATTATCTTTAATGTTGCTTGTCTTGGTGTAACATATTTCCTCTTGAGATGCTATAACAGAAGAAATAAAAGACGTATACAATACCAATTCAACTTCTTACAGAACTGTATGAATGCAGAGTCTCGCGGCGATAACATTGAATAAAATGTTCTCGGGTTTCCAACCGCGTCAATTGGTTAAAACTACACGAGCTTTCGGCCAAGCACTCCTTGACCATTGTCAAGTGTTATGACTGCCAGTGGGCTGTTGGTGCGCCCTTATATACGCTAACTGCCGCCTGTGACGTCACTGGTGCCCGTGACATTGCCATATATGGCAATTTGGCTATGGTATCCCATCATATCAACGCCGCTGCCACCAGGAGGATATTTCGTCGTGCCAGCTTTGCATTAGTACAAGAAAGGATTCACAACACAGGGCAACAGCTGGATGCAAATGGACGTGCTCTCATGGCCTTGCACCTGCAGTTATCAAGAACACTCACAGCTTTGGACTGGGAATGGGTCGACGCTGCTACGGTTTCTCAATAGATGTCAGCATAGAAACGAACTACAGAGAAGCAGAAAGGAAAGTTCGGCCGCCTTTCGCAACAACAACATTTGGCCACACGGCCGCGAGAAATTAGACGAGTTTTTGGAACACCTCATTGGCATCAACAGTTATATCCAGTTCACCATGGAGCTGGAAAAAGATAATGCATTGAACTTCCTCGACGTCCTTGTCCACCGTAAACGAAATGGGTGCCTTGGCCACAGCGTCTACAGAAAACCCACTCACACAGACCTGTACCTGCACGCCACCAGCCATCATCATCATCCAGCACAGAAGCGCGCAGCATTGCAAACATTGGTGCATCGTGCAAGAGTAATATCAGACGACGACAACCTGCACCACGAACTGAGCCACCTACGCAAGGTTTTCAGGAATAACGGCTACAGCACCCATCAAGTGAAAGAAGTGATTTCTGGGAAAGATCAGAATAAGACCAACGACGAAGAGCAGGAAAAGAAACTTGCTTTGCTGCCATTATGTGGCTCTGTGTCGGGCAAGATAAGCCGCCTGTTGAAAATACACAAGATAAAATCAGTCTTCAGGCCTCCAACGACAATCCGTCAATTAGTGAGACCAGTTAAAGACGCTGTAGGTCTCAGAACACCCGGAGTCCTCTAAATACCTTGTGAGTGTGGCCAGAAGTACATCGGACAAACAGAGCGCACTGTGGAACAGCGCAGGAAAGAACATGAGAGGTGTTATCGCCTGCGCTATCCAGAGAAATCTGCGTTAGCTGGGCATGTGTTAGAAAACGGTCACCACATAAAATTTGGCGATACCTCTGTCGTGGCTCGCACTAACGTCTTCTGGGACAGTTTAATAAAGAAAGCTATTGAAATAAAATTTACCACAAACACCCTGAATAGAGACGGTGGCTTACAGCTCACCGCTGCGTGGGATCCAGCGATCGCGCGGTTGAAGAGGGCTCATCGAACGCCGACTCAAAACATGCCCATGTATGGCAATGTCACGGGCACCAGTGACGTCACAGGCGGCAGCTAGCATATATAAGGGCGCACCAACAGCCCACTGGCAGTCATAGCACTTGACAATGGCCAAGGAGTGATTGGCCGAAAGCTCGCGCAATTTTAACCAATTGACGCGGTTGGAAACCCGAGAACATTTTATTCTTACAGAATTGATTTTTTGTTAAAATTTTCTTTCCTATTTTCGTTACAGCCTTTTCTGAAGCTCACTGTCTTCCAGTTCAGAATTAGTATATCAAATGAGAGAACAGTTTCCTGCTTCGAAGTCAACGAATATATGCTGTAACAAATAACGTCTTGTGAAGCTCATGTAGAGACCACAACTGACGACACAGCTCTTAAGTCACCCAAGTATCCCAACTGTAGCCTTCTGATGTTTATTGTAGTACACCCTTCAAAATTATAGAGTTATTAATTCGTGAGTAAAATATAGGAATGCCAAACTACAGTTACAACAGTAGGACATGAAATGAAAGGTATAGTACAGAAGACAGTGAGAGATTTGCAGCTTCTCCCCATATTATTCCATTTGTATATAGACTACACAGGAAAGAGAACCAAGGCAAGATTTGGGAAACGAATCCTAACTCAGAGAGAAGAAAGAAAAATTCAAAACTTGCTTAGGACACTAACGTTGTGCTACAGACCGCATGGGACTTGGTAGGTCATTTGGACACAATGAATTTTATCTTGAAATGAGCTTATCAGTGTCAACAAAATTAAAATAAAGTCAACACCTGCAACTGAATTAAACCATCTCTTATTCTGCTGTGTCCACACTATGTAGATATGGACAATGAAAAATATAAATAATAAATATAAGAATAGGGTGCCATTAATCGCCATAAAGGTGTTATTAAAGTAATTATCTTCACTAAAAAGGAGATATTTCTTAAATACAGGATATCGATTTATGTACTGGGAAGCAGTGTCTGAAAACATTTGTTTGGCTTTTACAATTATATAGAAATTAAACATGGGCAATAGAAGCCCTGGAAATATGATTTTATGGGAGGATAGTGAAAACTAGACAAGTAGGTAGAGTATCTAATTAGGAGTAAGTTAATCAGTATCAGAGACTGTTTCAATGTAGAAGCATCGAAAAAACATATATCATTAATATATTGACATCATTAGAGGTAATCAACAAATAAAGTGTTGTTTCTTTGAATTTACTATAGAAATTTGGCGCACTCTGTCAAGTATAGAATTATCCTGGGTTTCATCAACAATGAAAGTAATGACACACATCAAGTTAGCTAGAGCAGCTTTGCTCAACACCTTGTCATGATACATTGGTGTGTTGCAAATACTTGTCAGGTGGTTGACTATATTTCTGATGCCTTCTAATCCTCCACAGACAAAATCTCTAGAAAATAGCAAATTTATTGCCAAATAGTTTCTTAGAGTAGCCCAACTGGCATGGCATCGCTCATCATTCTAAAATTTGTATGTCATAGTTATTTCATAACAAAAAATGTACCGCATGTTCATTGTATTGGATGTTACTTATGTGTTTACTTCTTTGTATTTAGGGACAAATTCACATGTAAGGAGGGGTGCCATTAAATTATTGAAATGTTTTTTTTCTGTGCGTGAAGGGCAAAATATGAAGCAATGCAGCTAAAGAGGCTATGCACCCACGTGTTTAAATGTGGTCATATGACTAATGTGGTGCTGCAATTCTGTGCAGCATTTTTAAAACTTTATATGGTATGTTCATTATACTAAAACACACAGCTTCCAGATGTAGCATAAACTACTGCTGTCACACATAACCATTTTTCCTGATGTCCCTGTGTTGTAACTTCTATGAACGAAAACGGTTATTCGCTGTGAACTAAACATGAACTGGACTTGTTCCCTACTTTTTAACTACATGTATCTCTGTTGTAATGGTGAACAATGCAAGTGGTGTAGTAACAGAAACGCTATTCGACTAAATGTGTCACCAAAACTATCTGAAATTGTATAACTATATATCCATATTGCAATTAGATTTCATTAAATTAATTAGAAAACCAAAACTGTAAACTAACGAAACTGTTCTGTGAAATTCTTTACTGTGCAGTGGACAGTGATGTAATGTGTGATGATGATGACATGCAGTTCCAACACGCTAAACTAACAGAATACAAATGGTATGTAAAACTACAAAACTAATATTAAAAGAATAAATAACCATAATGTTTCTTTGAAAATGCCCTGCAAATTTATAGACTCAAAAGCAACAAAATTCTAGGACTTGACGCTCTTCTAAGTAGATCATGGTTTAGTTTTAGCCATTGTGTTCCGCTCAGTGGAATGCTGCGACACACATAACCAGAAAATAAACTTTGTTTAGGAGGCAGTGTACAATTAAAACTAAATAAATGATTGAAAGAAAGCTAACTTTTTAAAAACAATATGGTGGATACTGAAACTCATTCCTTGACAATTGTAATGATCTTTGCAAATCTTACTTTTTCTAATGATTATTACACTGCCATGAGATTAATTATTGAAATGGTAACGGAGTGGTAAATATATAACCGTTGAGAGCAAGCCATATGAACTGATGCCTTTGCTTAATCATGACAAAACAATGAAACTAATGAACCCTAACTAATAACGAAAAGTCCTAATAAAATGTTCCATTTTCCACACACATCATAAATTATGTGCAAGCAAGCGATGTAGCAACAACAGTGTCTAAAGAATTTCACTTCTCCAATTAAACTTTATCAAATCAAATTCCCAAAATTCAACATCCTCTGTGTCTTCATCTCTTTACTCTGCTAGCTATTTCCAGATAGCTCGCTAGAGTGCCCAACACTTGACTAACTCCCTAGCTGCTCTTAGAATGCTGTAGCAATGACAGTGCTACAGGCAACTGAAGATCACTGTGCTTGTACTTAGAACTTCTGTGACATAGCATATTGACTATTGAAAACTTCTGTTTCAAAAATATTCAGAGTGTAAATACGAACTATGAAATCAAATGAAAATGTTGAACTTACATCACCTTCCTGAACACAAAGATTATCTAGAAACCTTACATAACCTCCGCACTTGCCTGATCATAATTTGGCAGGATGTTGCTAGCAAACAGAAAACAGCATACAACAAATTATACCAGAGAACTTCATAGATAAGTGATAAAAATAAATTTTAAAGTGAAATTCTGAATAAAAGTACAAGTAAAATGATTTTGACAGGTAAGAAAAGATTATTACATTTCCAGTACATAACACAGTAGTAATGAAATTAGACTCCTGATTACATGCATTATAAGAACACAAGGCATGATGTAGCCATTAAATATCTAAGAAAGAAAGAGACATAGAGAAATATGACATTTATTTAACAAAGGTAATAAAGGGCTCTGTCCTGCTTTGGGAGGAAGGTTAAAGTGCATCACAGAATCGTGGACACATGTCACACCAGTATACATCAAGATGTTCCAAATACCACAATAAAGAATTAAATCAATAAAAAGTAGTACACATACGTGAAGTAGAGGTCAGACACAGGAAGGCAGTTAGAAAGTCGTTAGTCATCAGTCAGTAACAATAAAAATCTTGAAATATCATCATATACTAATAAAGAAAAGGATAAATGGTAAATATGTTACTCCAAAGTAAACTTAGCTTACTGAGTAAATAGTACTATAAATGGCCTGTTTTGTTGCCTCTTTTTCAGCATTTAATGTGGGTGGAATCAGAATAAATGATTGAAAAGTAACTCAGCTAAAGGTAGCAGTAAAGTAACCAACATTTTATTTTTGTGCACTGAACTTACAAAAATCCACATTACCTTCTTCACTTCTTATCACCTTTCTCCTAATTTATGTTATTATCATAGCTTCATATGTATTGTGCTACATACATATTTGACTACTGCAGGATGACAACTTCAACCTATTTCTTCAAACATTATCCTTACTTCATTAGAATATTTCTCCTGTCAATATCCCACTATACCACATTATTCATTTACCTCTATACCATTCATTTTGCTTTTACAAAACGACCCAACATTACACACAGCTATAAAACCTACGTAAATGGGATCTGTTTCTATACATTTCCTCTTACCACTTCACAGACATTAACATCAAAACACACCAAAGATCTAATAAGTACCCTCTGTCAAATATTAAATTTATCTATGACACTCACTAAAATGAAATTTTTTACTCTCATCTGGTTTTTCTCCAGACTTAGAACATCATGTTTGCACACACTATAACTTACCTAAGTTCAAATATATATATATATATATATATATATATATATATATATATATATATATATATATAATTTCATTTTCATTAAATATTATTGTTCCTAAAAGACTGAAAGAATGTTGTCACAAGCAATTATCTCTACATAATGATGTCTTACAATTTTAAGAGTTAAACAATGCCATGGCAAAAGACGTAAACTGAAAGGGTAGAAAATCTCAAGTATTGCCAACATATCTTCTTTGTTATTCTTCCCTGATGCAAATTTCAAAATCCTTTTATCAGTTTCTTCTGTCATCTGAATGCTGTCCCTTTGCAGCATTCCTCAAAATACATCTTTCACTTTAACTTTCCCTGGAAATACATATCCCTTAAACATACAGAATCATTTCAGTACATAGCAAAGCACTATCAACAAAATTCCATATTCTCTACAATGCATTGCAATTCATGTTGTTGAAAGTACAAGAGTTAAAATTATTGCAATGGACAATTCCTAAGAAAAAAAAATAAAAATTAGACAGTCGTTTGCAAGAGTGCAGGTACATACAAATAAACAAAAATATAAAATATTACAAATTTATTATTGCTGCACATCTCTTCCAAGTTTCATTTTAACTACCTACCTTCAATTTTTATGATACACACCATCACAGTAATCATAGCTTTCCTTAATGGCTGCTTATTGCTTTACTAATCCCATTCATTCCTCTTGACTACATAATGGCGAGATCAGTAACACTTTCTGCCTAGGATATTCTCTACTTTTCTCCCCATGTTATCTTCCTGTTCTCTCTTTCAGTTCAACTAAGAATCCTGTTTTCACCATTTCACGCCTTGCTATATGCATTTCATTGTTAACTATTTTTCTCACCTATCCCTTCTCCATTTAACTAATTATCTAATACTTTTTCTTACCATTGTTCATCAAAACTCATTACTTTATCCAATAATCAGCACTCACTCTCAAATACACACATCAGCAAAACAGTCTCACATCTCAGTTACTCTCCTCCCCATTCCTATTATACTCCATTAAGTCCTTCCTATCTTCAATCATTACTTCTGTACAGCCACAAAATACTTAAAATTCTTTCTTATTAATGTTCAACTTACACAGCACATCACTAATTCAGTTAAAACATTATTACACAACTATACCATTTTTGAATTTAATCCGAAGTCCCAGATTTCATACACAGAGCTTTCCTCAAATAATTATCTTATTCTTGTCGATTCCCAAAAAACTCATCTGTCACTATCTTGTTTTGTCACCGTTTAGCATGAGGTGTATGCTACTTTTATACAATACAGTCATATTGGGCTATAGCTACTCTATCTTTTCTCTGGATAGTTCAATAGCCGAAGAGAAGTTTTTGACAGATACAAAGGATTATATGATAGTAGGAAGCAGTGCAGAAAACTAATGGTAGAAACAGCGTTGCAACAGCTCGGGAGTTATGCACAATACTGCACATGTCCATTGAAGAGCAATGAACACCTCAGCCCTAAATTTTCTTTTTTTTTTTTTTTTGTAAAGACCTCGAAAAATTTTAGCTTTAAATTGTTTGAAACTGGAACTGTCATTCTTTGGTATGCACAAATACTCTTCATTGTGTTGCTTCAACTGTAGCTGAAAGAGGAATTTTGTTTCTGAGAATGTTAGGATACATGCCACAAATTTCTGTAGTCATTTGCATTTACCATATTTGAGGATTATGCTCATACACAGGAAAACCTTCTGTGATCTGAGAAAGGCTTTTGATTATGCTGACCACCATGCTTTGGTCTCCAAACTAGAATACTGTAGAATCTGCAGTAAAAGTTACAACTAAATCATATCTCAATAAAAGTAAGTAGGTGGTGAGTTCAGGAGATCACTTATCAGATACACTTGGTGTTCATCATGGAGTGCTGCAGAATTCAAAATTAGGGCCTCTCCTATTCCTAGTCCAAATAAGTAACTTATGTGATAATACACATGTAAAGACATATATTATGCAGATTTTTTGTCTGTGAACTATGTATTTAAAGAACTTGTCAAAATATAAACTTGGTGAAAGAAAATGGAGCAACCTGGTTTGGTGCAAACAGTTTACTATTAAATGTGAATAAGACACAGAATATGTGGTTCAGTCTACCAAAGACAGTAAACATAGAAAAACAAAATGTTAAATTTTTAGGCATTATACTTGACAGCTAGCTGACATGAAACACCTATGTAGAACAGGTATCAAGTGTAGTATACTTACTGAAGAGACTGATGTCATGTGTCCCTCTGAATACGTAAGGACAACATATTTTGCATTTTTCCAATCTGTTTTAAATTAGGGATTACTACTCTGGGAAAAGAGCAAAAAAATAATGAAATTCTTGTAATTCAGGAGAAAACTGACTTTAGTGTAAAATTTCTCTGTTTAACAATTTAAATAGGACACACATGTTGAAAACCTAGGATGTAATTTGTATTAAAATATATTTGTAATTAATATGATTAACAAGTTCTGCAAATACGCTGTTGGTCTAAGGACTGTGTACTATGCTGTATATTCCTCTCACCTGAATCACAGACTAGACATTTTGGGAATAACAACCAAGCCAAATCGTAATAGGCTACTGCAACTTCAAAAAAGGGATATAAAAATCATGTGTGGAGCAAAATGTAAGGAATCATTCCTGGGCTTGTTTCCAAAAACTAGGGTGCTAACTGTAATAATCATATCCATCTCAAAGCAATATTACTTGTTAAGGGACTACAGCCCAACATTTGCTCTGATTTGTAGCAGTACAATACAAGAAATGAAGAAACGTTTTACATCAGCAGCCTAGAACTCTATCAAAAGGGTCCACAATATGCAGGTTTACTGTTAGCCAATGCACTGCCCAATAAAGTTGTGACCCTACCCACAATGAAGCTTAACTTACAGCAAAAGAAATTCCTGTTACAAATCCTTTTTCACATTAGAACAATATTATATTTAGATGCAGAATAAGAAGTGCTTCGCAAAGTATGTAAATAGTGTTAAGCTAACCATTTTATTTGTAACTAAACCATTTTGTTAATCAATTTCATATTCAGAAGAATGTATTATTGTGCTATGTATCTAAAATTGTAACCTGTTTTTATACATACGCAATGAATCATTCGATTTTGAATAAAGCATTATATCATTATCATTATTGCGGAATAATATCATTATCATTATGGCAGAAACCTTTTATTGTGGCACCATACACAATCATTAACCTGGCTCCAGGGGGGTAGGGTCCCCTTCCCTATTCCTCCACTGGAGTAATTCCTGTCTGGCACATCCACGTCGCGGGGGTGGGCATTCTACACTTCAGTAGGCCAGAGTGATAAGATGGCTGAGTTCAGGCAGGGACCCAATCCCGTGGGATATAACACGGAACCCATGCCCATGGTTACAGGAAGACCCTGATGGCAGCAGTGGTGGAAAAGAAAGACTAAAGAATGGGGTAGATGGCAGATGAGGCGACCCTCAATTTCTAGGGATTAAATGAGAAGGGAACCACTGCCTTGTGATGGAGGACAAACTCGAAAGGCTGAGGGAGACAACCCAACAGAAAAGCCTTTATTGTGTTAGGCCTAGCAAGCCAGTAGGAAAGACTTCATATATTGCTTTCAAAACACAGACGAGCCTCGGAACGAACCACTCAGGATTTAACTCCACTGCTTCTTCAAGTACTGGTGCGAATGATGGGAGATCTGATGATATTCATCAGTACAAGAAGATGAAACCAAATGGACTAAAAAATAACCTAAATATTGACACCCTTAATATATTAATCCTCAATGGAAAAATGGAAGAAATTACAGATCTACTAACAGAGAGAAAGTTAGATATTTTGGGATTCAGCGCAACGAAGTGAAAGGGAAAATGTGAGAAGAATTTGAGAGGAGGAGGGAAGCTGTACTGGAGTGGGAATAAAAGCTTTGGAAGAAATGGTGTGGCAGTGATGGTGAATAAGAATGTATAAAGCTTTATTGAAAGTGCGTCTGCAGGGACGTATCCCTTGCACGCTCTTTCGGGAACAGATACTACCGTCAGTTATAGTTAAAATATGGCTTCCCGGCCATTGACCTTCTTGTGCGAACGCACACGCTATGCCCGAACTCGTACGGGACTTGGAAGACTAATCTGCCACGAGTAATGAGTATGATGGGCAAATATCTATTAGGCGCACTACGAATGTAGTGGTGTGGACATGTTGGGAATGTGGATCTCTCGGGGAGTGTGCAAGGGATACGTCCTTGCAGACGTACTCTCTTCTGTGCCCACGGTGGCTCAGATGGATAGGGCGTCTGCCATGTAAGCAGGAGATCCCGGGTTCGAGTCCCGGTCAGGGCACACATTTTCAACATGTCCCCAATGAAGTACATCAACGCCTGTTTGCAGCTAGGGCGTCCACTTAATTATCATTTCATTTCTAGCAAAGCTGTATGGTCATCCACGGTAACTGTTCTTTCGGGAACAGATACTACTTTAATATATAGTTAAAATATGGCTTCCCGGCCATTGACCTTCTTGAGCGAACGCACACGCTATGCCCGAACTCGTACGGCACTTGGAAGACTAATCTGCCACGAGTAATGAGTATGATGGGCAAATATCTATTAGGCGCACTACGAATGTAGTGGTGTGGACATGTTGGGAATGTGGATCTCTCGGGGAGTGTGCAAGGGATACGTCCTTGCAGACGTACTCTCTTCTGTGCCCGCGGTGGCTCAGATGGATAGGGCGTCTGCCATGTAAGCAGGAGATCCCGGGTTCGAGTCCCGGTCAGGGCACACATTTTCAACATGTCCCCAATGAAGTACATCAACGCCTGTTTGCAGCTAGGGCGTCCACTTAATTATCATTTCATTTCTAGCAAAGCTGTATGGTCATCCACGGTAACTGTTCTTTCGGGAACAGATACTACTTTAATATATAGTTAAAATATGGCTTCCCGGCCATTGACCTTCTTGAGCGAACGCACACGCTATGCCCGAACTCTTACGGCACTTGGAAGACTAATCTGCCACGAGTAATGAGTATGATGGGCAAATATCTATTAGGCGCACTACGAATGTAGTGGTGTGGACATGTTGGGAATGTGGATCTCTCGGGGAGTGTGCAAGGGATACGTCCTTGCAGACGTACTCTCTTCTGTGCCCGCGGTGGCTCAGATGGATAGGGCGTCTGCCATGTAAGCAGGAGATCCTGGGTTCGAGTCCCGGTCGGGGCACATATTTTCAACATGTCCCCAATGAAGTACATCAACGGCTGTTTGCAGCTAGGGTGCCCATTTAATTATTATTTCATTTCTAGCAAATCTGCGTGGTTATCCACGGTAACTGTTCTTTCGGGAACAGATACTACCGTCATATATACACTCCTGGAAATGGAAAAAAGAACACATTGACACCGGTGTGTCAGACCCACCATACTTGCTCCGGACACTGCGAGAGGGCTGTACAAGCAATGATCACACGCATGGCACAGCGGACACACCAGGAACCGCGGTGTTGGCCGTCGAATGGCGCTAGCTGCACAGCATTTGTGCACCGCCGCCGTCAGTGTCAGCCAGTTTGCCGTGGCATACGGAGCTCCATCGCAGGCTTTAACACTGGTAGCATGCCGCGACAGCGTGGACGTGAACCGTATGTGCAGTTGACGGACTTTGAGCGAGGGCGTATAGTGGGCATGCGGGAGGCCGGGTGGACGTACCGCCGAATTGCTCAACACGTGGGGCGTGAGGTCTCCACAGTACATCGATGTTGTCGCCAGTGGTCGGCGGAAGGTGCACGTGCCCGTCGACCTGGGACCGGACCGCAGCGACGCACGGATGCACGCCAAGACCGTAGGATCCTACGCAGTGCCGTAGGGGACCGCACCGCCACTTCCCAGCAATTAGGGACACTGTTGCTCCTGGGGTATCGGCGAGGACCATTCGCAACCGTCTCCATGAAGCTGGGCTACGGTCCCGCACACCGTTAGGCCGTCTTCCGCTCACGCCCCAACATCGTGCAGCCCGCCTCCAGTGGTGTCGCGACAGGCGTGAATGGAGGGACGAATGGAGACGTGTCGTCTTCAGCGATGAGAGTCGCTTCTGCCTTGGTGCCAATGATGGTCGTATGCGTGTTTGGCGCCGTGCAGGTGAGCGCCACAATCAGGACTGCATACGACCGAGGCACACAGGGCCAACACCCGGCATCATGGTGTGGGGAGCGATCTCCTACACTGGCCGTACACCACTGGTGATCGTCGAGGGGACACTGAATAGTGCACGGTACATCCAAACCGTCATCGAACCCATCGTTCTACCATTCCTAGACCGGCAAGGGAACTTGCTGTTCCAACAGGACAATGCACGTCCGCATGTATCCCGTGCCACCCAACGTGCTCTAGAAGGTGTAAGTCAACTACCCTGGCCAGCAAGATCTCCGGATCTGTCCCCCATTGAGCATGTTTGGGACTGGATGAAGCGTCGTCTCACGCGGTCTGCACGTCCAGCACGAACGCTGGTCCAACTGAGGCGCCAGGTGGAAATGGCATGGCAAGCCGTTCCACAGGACTACATCCAGCATCTCTACGATCGTCTCCATGGGAGAATAGCAGCCTGCATTGCTGCGAAAGGTGGATATACACTGTACTAGTGCCGACATTGTGCATGCTCTGTTGCCTGTGTCTATGTGCCTGTGGTTCTGTCAGTGTGATCATGTGATGTATCTGACCCCAGGAATGTGTCAATAAAGTTTCCCCTTCCTGGGAAGGAGTGTATGTGAGATATATATTAGACAGGATCATAATCTTTAACCTGAGATTCCGAAAACAAACACTAAAAGTTATCCAGATTTATGTACCTCAAGTGGGGTGTAACGAAGAAGAGAAGATGGACTTTGAAAATTAGTTAAAGAACAATATAGATAGTGCTAATATAGTGATGGGAGATTTTAATGGACAGGTAGGCAAAGACAGAAAGGGATTTGAGCAAGTGTTGGGATGTTTTGGATATGGAGGCAGAAATGAAGAAGGGGAAAGACTCCTGGATTTGTGCCAAAGGAATGGAATGAAAATATCAGACAGCTGGTTTATGAAGAGAGAAAGTCATGTTATCACCAGATCCAGTTTGGATGGAACAACCAATTGTGTAATAGATTATACTCTAGTAGATAGTGAACGGGGAGAGAAAGTAACAAATGTGAAGGTAATTCCAAGAGTGAGCGGAGATGGAGACAATAGATTACTGGTGGTACAATGGAAAATGAATCAGTGTGTGAAAATAGAAAACAGAAGAAAGTTATGAGGATACGGGATTGGAAACTGAAAGAGAGTTAAAGTGCTGATAAGTATAGAGAATTAATCACACAAAAATTTCCAAAAGAAGTTTTCTGTGATGTATAAAAAGAATGGAGTTCATTCAAAGACACATTAGTCAAAGCAGCGCAAAACGTATGTGGTAGAACATCTGGAAAGTAAAAAGTAAGACAGGCAAGTTGGTGGGATGATATCAGAATCCAAGCAGTTAGAAGGAAAAATGTAGCATGGAGAGAGTGGTGGAAAACTAAAAATGATGAGGACCACAAAGGATGTATATAGGAAAAGAAGAAGTGCAAAGAAATAGTGGAAACAGCAAAGAAAAAAGCATGGGGAGAGTGTACAAAAAAACTTGAAGAAGATGTGAAGAGCAATAAGAAAATGTTCTACAAAATGATGAAAAATAAAAAGGAAGGCTTCTGAAGTACCAGTAAAGATGGAAACAAAGGATGGTACTGTGATTGAAGATCCAAGTAATATAAAAGATCTCTGGAAAGAACATTTTAAGAAACTGTTAAACGCTGAGGAGCAGGTACACGAGGAAACAACAAATAATGCAGAAATTGAGAGAAGCTGGGAAGCAGAATTAGGATAAATTATACAGGAATAAATGTAAATAGCTGTGAAGAAGATGAATGGGGGGAAAGCCCCAGGATCTGATAAAGTGTGAGTGGACATGATAAGAGTAGCAGGTCTAGCGGGAATGCAGTGACTGTATAGAGTACAATCAAGTCTGTGGAGAAATAGTACAATACCAAACGATTGGAAAAGTGGAGACATTGTTCCCATCTTCAAAACACACAATTAAAGACTCTGTAAAAACTACAGAGGAATAACCCTTAGGGGCCTATGAGTTATACAGCCAAGATTTTTGAAAGAATTTTACTGAATCGAATAAGTCAAAAGATAGAAAAGGAGATGAGTGAAGAACAACATGAGTTTAGGAAAGGAAGAAGCACAATCGACCTGATATTTTCTATCCGCCAACTGATGGAAAAGAGTTGGGCGTATAACAAAAGGGTGATAATGGTTTTTATAGACATAGAAAAGGCATATGACTCAGTTAACAACGAAGACTCTGGGAAGAAATGAAGAAAGGGATATAGAAGATGGATACATTAATTAATAAAGACAATATACTAAGGACACAATTGTAGAATTAGAACTTCACTGGGGAACTCTGAGTACTTCAAAATAAGACAAGGACTTAAACTAGGAAGTATTCTATCTCCTGCACTTTTTAATGTTGTGATGGAGGGAATGAATAGGGCAGTTAAAGATATAGTAAAAATAAAAGACAAAAAGATGATTTGTGCAGGTGATATGTAATATGAGGCGATAAAGAGGTAGATGTACAGTAACAACTTGCGATGCGTGGAAGGAAATAATGAAAAGGTATGGATTAAAAATAAATAAAAATAAGAGTGAAGTAATGCTATTTTGAATATACAAACTGATCAACGGAAATATTACTTTGAATGGAGAATCCCTCGAACTGGTAGACAGTTTCACTTATTTAGGGAGTGAAATATGTAGCGATGGGAGAATAACCAAAGAAATTAATAGGAGGTTACAGAAGGGAGGCAATTTCTACCAAACAATGAAACACCTGATTTGGAATAAGGAAGTTTCAGAAAAAGCAAAACTCCTTATGTATAAGAGTTATTACTTCCCTATTGTCACGTATGGAGGAGAAACATGGACGATGACAGAAAGGGACTGGAGCAGACTGCAAGTAGGGGAAATGAAATTTCTCAGAACAGTTAAGGGAAGAACAAGAACGGACAAAGGAAGGAACATAGATATCAGAAAGAACTTTAAACAAGAAAGTATGAGAGAAGAAATTGAAAAAAAAGAGATTAAGATGGTATAGGCATGTTAAGAGGACGTGTAGGCAGAGACTCCCCAAAATTATGGGAGAACTAAAGATGGATTGAAAAAGACCTAGAGGGCGCCCAAGAACACGGTGGAGAACGGGAGTGAGAATATCTGTGGAAAGGAGAGGTGTGACCTGGCAGCAAGTGGAGGAAGAAAAGTGGTGGGAGGACCGAGCCAAATGGAGAAGACTCGTCAGCTCCCAGACACGGCAGTAGCTGGTGCTGCATCCGGATTATGGTAGAACTCACTGCAAGCTTTAGTTCGTTAAGTGTAAGGTTTTAGCTGTAATTAATTGACATTTTCAAGAAAGTGTTAGTTACATACTCACTGAGCTACCAAATTTAACTGTAACAAATCGAAGACCTGATTACAATAGAAGAATGAATACATCTATCTTCTTGCTACAAAATAGACTAGCAAAAACTAACCGTTGTTATATTTACGTGACGATCAGAATATACAGGGTGTACGTAAAATCCAGGAACACTTTCAATTATTTATTGCACAAGAACTTAACAGTGTACAGATGTCATATGTATTGCTTTTTGAAGAGAAATTGTGAGAGGTTTTTTTTTTTTTTTCATTCGAAAGCGAACCATGAGTGACCCGGCAGACGTCAATAAGGTAATCGAATTCTTGCCATACCCGTCCCAACACGGCATCGTCGACTGTGGCAGTCGCTTCCCATATTCTCTCCCGGAGCTCTGCTACATCACGTGATAAAAGCCGTATATACATGAGATCTTTAATGTGTACGGACAGAAAAAATTCACACGATCTAGTGAGCGGGGAGGTCGCTTCATGAAACAGCTCTCTCCGCATCTGAACCCGCCATGTTTGCGACTAGCGCTGATTATCTGTCAATTGCCAAACTACGCTGTGGTGGTATACATGAAAAAAAAAACAAAAAACTTTCAGGGTTTCTCTTCAAAATGACACAGACACATACATATATATATATATATATATATATATATATATATATATATATATATATATATATGATATCTGTACAATGTTTGGGTCTTGTGCAATAAATAATAGGAAGTGTTCCAGGACTTTATGTACACCCTGTATAACAAACTGTGTAAACATGTCACAAGCATACGTACTTATCAAATCATGTAAGGAAAAACTCCACAGCTCCTTGCTGGCAAACCCAGTTGATTCCTTAGAAAAACTTTTAGAAATGCCAGTTACAACAATGTAGAGAATGTCAATACCTGTTTCGTAATATTAATACGAAAATGTACTGACGAAGTCTAATGCATGTACAGATCCTAAATAACTAATAAAGAATACGAATCTACACGGGAATACCCACATCATTAGTATCATTATCTCTGCTACTTTTTTTAGATTTGTGTCAGCTGATGACGGATCATATTTACTTCTCGTTTCTGCTACTTCTATAAATTGTTTCAAATCTTTAACTCTTCCCTTTTATGAAAAATGAGTCAGTAAAATGTCGTCCGAATGCCTGTCTATACTATTCGGCAGATTTATCATTTGCTTAGTAATTTGGTCAGCTTTCTCAGAAATGATACCTCATATCCTTTTTCTATTTCCAATTGTAATTTCAGTGCTCCCACCGATTCACCTGCTTCGAAAACAGTAACATCATGCTGCTCATTACTTTCATTTACTGGAGTGAGGACATCACTCGGTATTACACTATCCATTTTCTTTAACAATTCATCTTTGTTCTGACATTGACTATTATCTTCTTATCTAAACTATTTATCGTCCATGTTTCACTTCTATACATGGCTACACTCCATACAAATACTTTCAGAAACGACTTCCTGACACTTAAATCTATACTCGATGTAAGACGTCAGCCGGTATGTGGAAAAAATAGAAGACTGTGTATGAAAAGGAGACCATAGTGAGTATTCACCAACTTCAGCAAAAGTTTTTCTCGCTCCAGTTTGATGATGATTCGGTGGTTACAGTCATGTAGGAAATAGGAGAAATCAACACAAAACTGAAGAAAGAGGGCGAAACACTTTCAGATAAAATGATGATAACGAAAGTGTTAATTTCATTGCGAGGAATTGCATCTTAGAAAATCAGGGCATACTCACCTACTCCACATCAATAAGTCGGCTACCGCCGAACACTGAATTTCCGCCAATCATTTGATGAAATACAGTGAACCAAGAACTGTGGTATATACGTCCAAGTTTTGAAGTTCCATCATCAATGAACTAGTGAAAATATGACTGAGTCCGTTAGCAGTCTTCTTGGAATCTTGTCACAGAATAACTTAGCGCCGGCGTCGTTTTGCGATTTTTACGTACGAAGTCAATCGATGGAGGACACGTGGCCCAGCCCACAGACTTGCAACAGAAGTGCATGCGCTCAAGCAGCGGATGCGCAACGTCAGCTGGAGGCACCACGCATGCGCCGGCGGGGTCTTAAATATGGGAGCTTAGTGCATTTGTGTGAATATCCACTTGAAAATGGACGGAAGTCTCTGCGCCGAAATATTGTGGTAGAAAGTGTCAGACATCAGGATGTTCGCCCGAAATTGTGTGGAACAATCTGTACAACGGGAATATTTGAAATTGAACGTACTGAACATTGTCGTTGACATTTTCTGATGATGCTTTCATACTCCATTGCACAGTAAAAGTGATACTGGGTTATCTCTGCTCTTGCTTTAGTATCCCTAACCTTACTCTCACGATACCTACGGGAGTTTCACAATGTTTCGAGCGTAAATGTAGAATCTGACCTGATCACAGGTCCACAATATACACTCAACAGAGTTTCATGAAAGGGTGGATAGTATGCCTTTAGGGAAATAGAATAAGTGTTGCATAATTATTTTAGTCGCATTTGTGATGTAATATAGACGATTACCAGTTTTTGCTGTATGGCCCATCTTTAGGTGTTTTCAGCTTAGCTGGAATGTAACTCGTCAACTTCATCTAAGCATATATTTACCTCAACACCAATATACCGTATTTTTATCTACTTCTACAATGTGCCAATTTATTTCTAATATTAGCATTAGTATTAACAAGCTTCAGAAGCTAAAATAGCTCTCCACCGTTGATTTCACATTGTTTTGTAGTTCTGTCTTGACATTTAATTTCCTAGTTCCTCATACGTCGGATTTTCACATCTTCACTGATGCTGTCAAAGAAATGTACTTAACGTCTTCGTCCTTGAAGATTTTTGTTCACACTTGGTCGTTTTTCGTTCCTTCCGGAGGATGAAGTGCGGCTCCATGCCACAAAAGTTTCCCAGTTTTTCTTATGTCTAGTTACCCATGTAAATCATAAACATATTTGTTAGTTTCCTTAGTTCAGCTGTGATTTTACCTTGAGTTATCAAAATTTTCCTTTCAAATATTTTTAGTTTTTTCAGTACGGAACTGCTCTGCTGCTACGGTCGCAGGTTCGAATCCTGTCTCGGGCATGGCTGTGTGTGATGTCCTTAGGTTAGTTAGGCTTAAGTAGTTCTAAGTCTAGGGAACTGATGACCTCAGATGTAGAGTCTCATAGTGCTCAGAGCCATTTGAACCTTAAAACTGTAAATCGAGTCATAATTCTTACTTGGCTTTTATCGGAATTGCGAAAGAGTAACTATGGAAACACAAGAGAACAATAAATTCTGGGGTGGGCAGCGAGTTCTAATCGCTATTATCTAGGCAAGTGTGAAATATGGCTTGGAGCCACTTGAACCATCCGACATTTTTAGTTTATGTGTGTTAAATTTCTTAATATCTAAGTCTCACAAGCGTATGTTATAACTGGTACGAAAGAGGTTTTACGTACTGCAAATTTAAGAGAAAATTTTGATTTTTGTTGTGTCCTCCATTGTGAAAAGTTTACTTCATGTATTCCACTATTTTACTGCTTCTTTGACGTTGTCTTTGTTACTAAAATTGCCCATAGGTTAATAGCACTGATTTTCTTCAACAACATTTTGTATAAGAATTTTTAAGGTGTCGGTTGCATTTGTTTTGGTTTAACCTGTATTAATTTCCCAAATTTCTTGTGGATTTTTTGCGCTCCCATTAGTGTGGAGTGGACAGCAACCAGCCGATGTTGCCTTACAGTAATGAGTTGGCTCTCCAAAGGCAACAGGAAAAATTACCTGGTTCTCATAGTTGGCAGTCGCGCATGGGATAACGATCTTATAAGAAGATCCCATTATGGTGAAACTCAATAGCCGAAGGTATTTAATAGGTTTAAAATGAGCCACGTGGGAAATATAAATGTTAAAAGGGTATAATTTTTGAAAGAAAATCAGAAGCGTCAAGTTCAGATTCAGAATAAAATAAAATACCGTAAATCAAGGAATTGTGTGACCGATATGTCGTCGGAGATTTTCGCAGTGGCAAGCTTTTATAAAAATGCCTGAGTATTCTAGCTACACCGTGTCTGAGTTAAAAACAGAGACATCAGAGATATTCAATAACTTCAATGTCAGGATCTGACATACGGCCAGGAGGGATATGCGTCTCTTTCGTAGTAGCTGTCGGGCATAGTATCGGTGGAACATGTCGCCTGTGGCTGGATTTTCCTGAGCACTGACAGGAAGTGCATAGTGATGTGAGTACAACTCCCACATTCTGATACAATTGTTCTGTGTAGCTGTGAAAGCAGTACCGCCTGCACATTCTCGCGGATCAAGACTGCGGAACATTGCTGCAGACACGTTTCCAGAAGCACCAGGGAGACGAGTCTTGCCCTACAGTTTTTCCTTTCTCCTTCTTCCT
Organism: Schistocerca nitens; assembly: GCF_023898315.1. Classification (NCBI taxonomy): domain Eukaryota; kingdom Metazoa; phylum Arthropoda; class Insecta; order Orthoptera; family Acrididae; genus Schistocerca; species Schistocerca nitens. The sequence continues at coordinate 1,121,075,205 of NC_064615.1, forward strand.
CTATAACCACGGAAGTTATTCCCCGGTATCTTTACAGATCTCCTGTCATCCTGTGTCTTGTCTTAGAGAATATTTCCCACTTATTCTGTTTCCTGGCTGCTTCTATGGATTTCCTACAATTTTTTCGTCTGTCCACCTAACTTTTAGACATTCTTCTGTAACACCACATCTCAAACGCTTTATTGTATCCTTTTCAAATTTTTGCACAGTCCGTTATTCACTTGCATGCAATGCTCTTTAATCGCCTAAATTCTCAGAAAATTACTTCACAATTTGAAGTTTCTTTTAAAGTAGGATATTCTCTTTTTCTGTGGTAGTCAGCTTCTTATATCCTCCTTGCTACAAACCATTAAGCAATGGTTTGCTTCCCAAGTACCCGAGTATCTTCATCTCGTCTACTGTGTAGCCCACAATGTTGATGTTCAGTCTATCGCTGGACTTATTATTATCATATGTCTTCGTTTTATTCTCTATCAATATTCTATGGTCACTAAACAGTTCATTTTATTCCTCATGATCTGCAATTCTATATCATTTTCGCTATAGAAATGCATGTCTTCTTCGACTGTTGTCACTTGGAATTTAAATTCCACTTCTGAAAAATTCTTTTATTTTTTTCGTTATAGCCTTTTCGATGTACAAGTTGAACGTAAGGGCAGTAATACTACCTCCTTACGGCATTTTTAATCCGAACACTCCTTAACTTCGAATCGTATTGTCCCCCATAAAAACTAATATTTAATTCTTATTGTCCTGCAATGGGTTTTAGGCATTTTGTATGCTACCCATATTTACCTGCAGCTTATACATAACATGCTTCATTTTTTTAATGATTTTAAACATCTTGCACCTTTCGTACATCGTCAACAAATCCATTGGAAGTGTCTTGATATTTCTTACGTTTTGACTTTCATGTGAATAACGGTGTCATTGTTGCATCTCTGGTGGCTTTACCCTTACTACTAATGCCAGGCTCATATTCATATAGAAGATCCTCAATTTTATTTTCCTTTTTTCCAAATGTTACTCTTGCCAGCACTTGCATGCATCAGTTGTTAAGATGAATGAGCTCTATTCCTTGCATTTATTTGCCTGTGCTGTACGTAGGATTGTGTGAATGATATTCTTCCGGAAGTGTGATGCTGTCTTTCCAGTTTCACAGCTTCTACACGCAAAAGTGAAACTGGTTTGGAAGTATACATGTGGGATTTACCCGTGTTCCAATACTTTCAGAGGATTTTGGTTTCAATTTCGTTAAGGAACGTGGCTGTCGCTACTATTAGAACGAGGTTTCGGTGTAAGCTAGGGCGATGTCATAAACACCAAGAATTTGAACTTGCCACTGTTCGTCTAGCTTCCCAGCTGTCCCGAAGGACGGCCCACCCTTTGTCCGCAACGGCCTTTTGTCTACACCTGGCTGGTTTTGACGTGTAGCGGCATCTCGTCTAGTGAACCTCCCAACGCAGAATCAGCAGTCCTCCACTATCGGCATTTGTTTAATACATATGCCACGGGCGGCTGCGGCTGAAGCCACTCTCGTCGCTTTCATGAAAAGCGGATAGCGGCCTTATTAACCGACGCAAATGGCATTGCCTCGCAATAAATCCGATGCAATATAGCCGCTCCCTGATATCGACTGTTCGATTTTAACGTAGGCAGTCAGCGGCACACCCTACCTTTAAATTAAATCTCCATACTGTAGTTGCCAAATTTCGTTTCTGCGGCAGAGAGAGGACAAGCGGATGATATTTCTCACTCCACTGCATTGACCTGCAACTGCCACCCGTGGAATTTCCATTTCTTCTCTTCCAATATTCACGACAGTAACGTACAAGTACCACATTACGGGAGATTTAGGTTATTATTATAGGAATATACACAGCTGCTTTTATGTTACCCGGTAAGAAGATGTTTGTAAATAACGAAATACATTAGTCAAAATTAATAGCAAATCAGTTAATACTGATGTGAACGCTATGCTCGTATCAGTTTGGAATATAATCACTAAATGTTACTAAAAGCTGCCGGCCGAAGTGGCCGTGCGGTTAAAGGCGCTGCAGTCTGGAACCGCAAGACCGCTGCGGTCGCAGGTTCGAATCCTGCCTCGGGCATGGATGTTTGTGATGTCCTTAGGTTAGTTAGGTTTAACTAGTTCTAAGTTCTAGGGGACTAATGACCTCAGCAGTTGAGTCCCATAGTGCTCAGAGCCATTTGAACCATTTTTTACTAAAAGCTGTGCAACAAATGTGTTATGTTCACTTACACTATGTGACGAAAAGTATCCGGACAGCAAAAACATACGTTTCTCATAGTAGGTACTACTGCTAGGTATTCCATATCAGGGTCCTCAGTAGTCATTAGACATCGTGAGAGAGCAGAATGGGGCGCTCCGCGGAACTCACAGACTTCGAACGTGGTCAGGATACTGGGTGTCACTTGTGTCACACGTCTGTGGGCGATATTTCCACACTCCAAACAGCCCTACGTCCATTGTTTCCGATTCGATAGTGAAGTGGGAACGTTAAGGGATACGTACAGCACAAAATCGTACAGCCGACCTCGTCAGTTTACTGACAGAGACCGCTAGCGGTTGAAGAGGGCCGTAATGAGTAATAGGCAGACATCTACGCAGGCCATCACACAGGAATTCCAAACTGCATCAGGATCCATTGCAAGTACTATGACAGGCGGGAGGTGAGAAAACTTGGATTTCATGGTCGAGCGGCTGCTCATAAGCCACACATAACGCCGGTAAATGCCAAATCACGCCCCGCTTGGTGTAAGGAGCGTAAACATTGGACGACTGAACAGTGGAGAAACGTTGTGTGGACTGGCGAATCACGGTACACAGTGTGGCGATCCGATGGCAGGGTGTGGGTATGCGAATGCCCAGTGAACGTCATTTGCCAGGGCGTGTAGTGCCAGCAGTAAAATTCGGAGGCGGTGGTGTCATGGTGCAATCCTGTTTTTCATGGAGGGGCTTGCACCCCTTGATGTTTTGCGTGGCACTATCACAGCAAAGGGCTAGCACCTTCTCGCTTCCCACTGTTTAACAGCAATTCGGGGATGGCGACTGCATCTTTCAACACGATCGAGCACCTATCCATAATGTACGGATTGTGGCGGAGTGGTTATACGACAATAACATCTCTGTAATGGACTGGTCTGCACAGTGTCCTGACCTGAATCATATAGATCATCTTTGGGATGTTTTGGAACGCCGACTTCGTGCCAGGCCTCACGGGTCGACATAGATACCTCACATGAGTGCAGCACTCCGTGAAGAATGGGGTGCTATTCCCAGGATACCTTCCAGCAACTGATCGAACTTACGGCTGCGATAGTGGACGTCACCATATTGAATTCCAGCATTACCGACGAAGGGCGCCTCGAACGTGTAAGTCATTTTCAGCCAGGTGTCCGGATACTTGTGATCACATCGTGTATATACGTAATTTCTTCTTTTTTCTTCTAAACTATTGTTTAATTTCCTCTCCTGAGGAGTGGTCTTGCAGTGGTTCACAGTCTCTCTTCGCACTTCAGCATTTGTAAAATACACACTCCCTGACAAAGAAAGGACACGAGGTAGTGTTTTCACTACTTGATAAAATTTACACTCTTTAACAATATTTGTTTAATTAAAGGGGTCTACTAATGGAACTATGACGAAGTGACTGTAACCGTGTTTCATGCCGAAGGATAATAATTATGTCAACATTCAAAAAGTTCTTCACTTTGATTTTTCTCTGTGTAACTATTTTGAAATATTCAGTTCCCAATTTTTTACTGGTAGCACAACGACTGCCTTCGTATCAAACTGATAATAATGATCTTAACCAATCTTAAGATGAAAATTGTTAAGGATTTTAATCACCTTACATTTTGCCTGTTACTTGCAAGAGTAGAATGTTTAGACCATATACAACATGCAGGTAAGAACAGACTTATGTAGCTTCAATGTAATGTCCTTTAGACTCCATACAGTCTTTAAATTACAGAAATTTCAATGGTGTCAGAAGTATATCTATCAAATACACATGTGTTTTTTTTCTAGGTTAAATTTTTTGTATTTTCTTACCCACTGAGTAAATATCTTCAGTAGTTTACGCATTTCATGTAGAATAGTCCCTACGTATAATTGTCAATATTCAAAACTAATTACAGTTTTGCATGAAGAATTGTAGGCTGTTTTCATGAGAAGTTTGCCTTACAAGTGTTCTATTACTTTGTATACAGGAATGTTGAAGTGGTCTCAATTTTATTTGGCTCCATACGAAAGTTATCTACGTATTAAAAATATCGAAACAGCTTTCTCGCACACACACACACACACACACACACACACACACACACACACACACACACATACATACACACACATGCACACACACACACACACACACATTTACTTTACAAATGTAGTAACTAGTATATGATTTGCTCGGCATAAAAGTATCCCTGTTTCTCCACAGTTTGTGTGGCACGTTCTCCACCATACACACAGGCAAGATAATCTTGTAGGCGAAGAGTGCACCTGGCTACATCTACAGCTCGTCAGCTAGTAGGACGATTGCGCGCTACTCCGCCAAGTAAGTGTGCAATCCAGACACACTGCGACAAGCTCTACAACCGGCCGCAGCCCATCCTTTATCGGCCCATACACCTTGTTGACGGCAGACATTGTAACTCACTGGATATTCAACGTGTCCAGATACGTTACATACATTATTGCTTCCTGTGTGTAGCAGTTCTGCAGGCAGTAATTGAAGAATATAATTTGTGTACAAATGAATACAGCTTCCCAAAAAATGACTTCCTACAAGTGTACATGATATATATGTGATATTTGAAGAAAATCCTAATATACATAAAATGGACAGTATCTGAAATACTTTCTCGGTATTGAATCAATATACAAGGCATGTTCATAAAGTAAGTGTACTGTGCAAGTAATGGGACTGTGTTCTTTATGTTTTGATCGGTGGCAACACGGACAAGGAACCCTCTTGAGTGCGAGGTCGCAAGTTCCGTCTGTGTTAAGGCTCATTTGAAAGAGTTGTGTTAACAATTATGACATGAAAAATATTACTTGCCAATGACTCATCATGTGCATCAGGAGGGAGAGAGAAAATGAGTGTCCAGGAACTGCAGAGATCAATAGAAATTTTTCCAATCCATATGTGGCATACAGCAAACCAGTGCTTAACAGTATTGGTTAAAAACAATCTTGGTTGCAATTTTAGTTTTTTATTTTTGAACGACGCGTTTCGCCGTATTCAGGGATCTTCAGGTTATCTACATAGAAAACAGAGAACAAAGACATCTATTTAAGAATCGCGATCGCATTGTGCAGACTTGGATAACCTATAAGCATGTATAAACAGATCACCTATTGAAACAGCAGATACCTTAATTTGGTATTTCTTAGAAGAATCCTTTAGTCAGTGTAGCCAAAGGGCATCGTCAAATATATCAGGCCAACATCGCCTTCGTTAAACTCAGTAAAAACTAGAAATATAAAATAGTAAAATCATCACCTTTTACCCCCAGTACGGGGGTACACGCGGCAACACAAACGACCGCCTCCCTGGCCGACGCGGCAACGCAGGTTGCTAGGGAGGCGGTCATGCAGTCGGGGAAAACCGCCGACAACAAGGAGACGGCCCCCTCGGAAGCAGTCGTCACTCCTGTCTCTGCGGAAACGCAGACGACACAGGAAATGCCGATGGAAACCGAGGGAGAAGAAGAAGACGAGCCGTTCGAGTGCCTCCCCCTCCCCAACAAGAACTGTGTGAGGGAGGTGCTCACCAAGATCGCAGATTCCCTGCGGGACGGTAGCTACCCCCATCATGGTCATCCTTACCCTTTCACGCCCTCATAAACCTTATCCATTCCACTGGGGGTGCGAACCCTTGAACCAGAAGATCCACGGGAGGGAACTCGTCAGGCGTGCAGATCTGGAGCTCATAAACAAGCACCCGATCTTCACCGACGACGACTGGCGGTACATGACTGACCAAGCACTCATGTACATCCAGCAACAGTTGGACTTCTCCCACCTCAAGAAAATAGAATTCGGGCAGCCAGGAAGCAGCAAGAAAAAGAAGAACAAGAAGCCGCCGGAATCATCCGGCAGATTAGCTCCTTCATCCACAGAAACCAGAGGCCAATCCAAAACGAGAAGAAAACCATTCCCAACACAGAAGATTTCAGGAGGAACAGCTCAACCAGCTTAAACTCCTACACCTCGGGCCAAGGCAGGCCTGTCAATATAGTGAGTGAGTGAGTGAGTGAGTCAGAAGGAATGTTAGGATATCGTCTACATTGATTTTTTTCTTATAATCCAACCCTTAGAATATATATTCCAGTAAAAATCGTTGCACGTATCCCTTTTTCGACATACCATGTTTTCGTTGCATTTGTGTAGTTGGACTGACCTGTTGACATCGGTAAATATTTTACGAAGCGTTAGTATGGAGAACTATTTGCTGAGATTTAGTATTCATTGGGTCATGTTTCGTATTTCAACGGCGCTTACTCACGTTTTTTCCTGCTCATTTGTAAAATCGACGTGTTGCTATGTTGGTGTGGTCTGGACACTCGTTTCCATGCTGTAGTGTCGCGGAATAGTAAAGAGTTGGAAACGTGGAATATTGTGAAAGTTTCGTTGCCTATGCCGAGAACCAGAGGCAGTAGGTTAGCCAAGAGCAAAGAGGATTGCACATATATCGGAATATGTCGTCACGCAGGGGCAATGGCCGGGTTACACACAACAGGAGAGAGAGAATTGCTTTGCACGCGGGTTTGTGTTAGACGGAGACCTTCGTAGAGTGCAAGACAGAGGTATAGCGTCAGCTGTACTGCATTTCACAACTTCGCGTAAGTCTGCCGTAACAACACGTAACTGCGTCGCAAGAACACCTAAGGGGTGAGTACGACAGATGAATCAGGAGTGTAAGTGGAACGAATGCGGTCATTACAAACGAGCATGACGTCAGGGCGTCGCTCGTGCTTCCTTTAAATACGCCAGCTTTGATAGCAACAGGGCACTCGCACTCGCAGTTAGACTTGCAGTTAGATGTGTACTGGGTCGCTGCGTAGCGCTCAGCTCGGTGATCGACATGTTAATCTTTATTAAGGAGATGTTGCAGTAAGGGCGGCCCATTCAGCAGCAGACGTGAGGGGACAGTACCAGCTCTGGTCCTCTCTGCTGCCGCCGCCAATGCTGACCACATCAGTGAGCCGTTGTCAAGATCGTGCTGGGCCTAGGCCCTGTGCATTCACCGTCACAACCAGGTGAGCCGACGACACTGGGGGACTGCAGCCCGTTCCTCCCGTCCACCGCGGACGAGCCACCAGGAGGAGCAGGGAAGAAGACGGGGTGGGATAGAGTACACTCCGCACTATGAGAACGCCTCTCGTGCCGACAGCGCCGTGACTCCAACCCAGAGCCTCCACGTGCAGCAGCTTGCTGTCCGCAGCCGAGCCGGCCGCCCAGCCGGGCGCCGCCAGCCACGCGCGGCCAAAGTAAGGGCATTTCTCCGCTATGTCACAGCACGCGGTGCTGCACTAGCAAGACAGTGCGGCCCGGAGCTGGTGTCATCACTACGAGTCAGCGAGGACTCGGGGAAGGTCGTTGATATCACCAAGCCACATTGTAGTCGGCAGGAATAAAGGTGTTATGAGTTAATAATGTTTATTTGGCGTTTCTGACGCGTTCACAGCCATTTCCTAGCATCCTGACAACTGGAGAGGTCACCGCTCGGCCTCCAGTCCACCGTAGGCGACCGGGACCACTGGGGCGCCTACAAAGCATATTTTATGTTTCTCATTCTCATTTGACTGTCGTTTGTTTCGCTGTTTCGTTATAGTATGACAGCCGCGAATTTTGAATCTGTTCCGGTTGTTTCCACCCTGTTTGTGTGTGTGTGTGTGTGTGTGTGTGCGTGGATGCGTGTGTGAGTGTTTTTTTGTTGTGTGTTGCCTGATAATTCGTATAGAGTGCTGAATAGTGTTCTGTTGCAGAGTACTGTTTCCTCAATGAAGACGTTTTGTCAAGTGTGAAAAGTGTTTGTGGTGATTTTCTTCTATTGTTAAAATATACATTTTGTTACTGTCTTTTAGAAGTTAGAGGTGTGTTTTTATGCTACCGGAGGAAGTGGTTGTTTTTAATGAGGTGGTCTGTAAATGCAGAGTATGTGCTGGCACTTTCCTGATCTTTTAAATGTTCCGAGTACGGAATCAAGAAAGATATCATCAAAACATTTATATGGAGCATTTTAAGGTACGCTTATGAATGCTGGATTCTAGGGAAACAGCATTAGAGAAAAGTAGAAGCACTACAGATGTGGATATAGAGAAGAGTTATCTAAATATCCTGGACTGAAAAAAAACCCTAATGAACAAATACTAAAAGAAGGTTATCAATTGATGCGATATGGAGAGAAAAGCCAAAGTTATTTGAACACGTAATTCGACGCAACAGCTTCAAAAAAATCATCCTGGTAGGAGAAAGGCTGGGGGAAAAAAACCAAGAGGCAGGCCCAGAACATCCACACTACGAAGTTTTACCAGTGGCACGAACTGCAGCAACTATGACCAAATGGTAATGATGTCGAGGGACGGCGAAGAATGGCTACATAGGCAAGGCGTAGCCTTTATTGTCCATGATAATGCTACTTATTATTACATTATAATCTTGTGTTTGTGCTGGGGTATTTACATAAAGCGAAATTAAACATGCTGTTAATATTACATGTTGTGTCTGTTTTGACTTAAGTTATGTCAAAAAACTACTAGATAAATTAACAATAAATCCTATCCTTTTTACGACGAAGCAAACCCAATATCATGCTATATAAGCGAGTAAATCTTTCGTCTGAATATGAGCATGAAATGACTCAAAAACGTGTTAATGAAAACAAAGGTGTATTTCGTAAGTGACTCTCTGCAGCAATCTCTATTTGTAACTGAAAAATACATATCTTGGAACGTACGCTGAAAGTACCTTTCGCTTGGAAGATGAAGCTAATCTGGGATAATATATACGACATCAACATAGATTGTTAGAGACTCTCGTTTGCAGACGATATTTACGTAGCAGCTGCGCTAAATGGCTCGCGAAACAAACTTGCTGCTGTGGACTTTTCGTAGATTTGCATGCTATTGACAAGCATAGCGTTGTGACTCTGGTAGGGCTGTTGTCGCATTTTGATGGGTCCGGAATGAATGCGCATACTGTTTTAGCTTACATTTTATTACTGTGCATGTCGGCAGCCCGTTTCAATGGAACATCCTCGCAAGCCATTACTCCTGTGAACTGCACACGCCAGTGTTCCTCCGGGAAGCTCGGAATGTTGGAAGAATAATCGGCTGTACAGGGTATGTTAATGGGAGTATTAACGCCGCCACAAATCATCGTACTGTCTAGACCATGGCAGTGACGACATCGTTGTTGACTTCGGGGCAATGGACTAGTGGGTGCAACAGAGAGACATCTGTACAACGTCGACACAATTTTGTAGTTGGCAGAAGTCCAGTATAGCATAGTACTGGTGGAATTGTTCAGTTCGAGAATGTTAATTAAACCGTGAGAACTATGCTCTTCACGATTATGATGCGTGCGAGAACACAAACGTTTAAGATATATTTGGCGAATAACTAAGGAAACAAAAGTACGGAATGGAGACTGAAATTAAGGATATAAGAATATCAATGACACGAGACTCTAACATTGCTCTCTTCCTCCATGGTAGCCATAGTGCTGATCTTGACCAACTGAGATAGTGAAATAAATGGAAAACTTAACGATAAATTGCGTCTACTTCCTTTAACAGCACTTCTATTACGCTTTTCGTAAAATCCATGATGATGAAATTGTGAGTTCAAAACTTATATTGACTTAATAAAAATATTACTGAGGCAGTAAACGGAATTTATCATTAAATTTTTCGTAAATATCTTCAACTAAAGTGAACAAGAATTACAGACCCGGATGGTGAACTGAAAAATCTGTGAACTGAGACTATTCCGAAGAAAGAGAAAGCGGTAAACGAAGCGAATGGCTTCTGATATTCTGCTAAAATCACAACGTATACTGAATGAAACATGGAAACAATAAAAAACACCTATCACAGGCAAAGATATTATTCGTCGATATAAGTAGTGTAACAGTACCAAACGTACACGACAGTATTAGAAATAAATTTTTGGGAATGGACGCCTACAACACTGCGTTGTATGGACAGTGAGAAAAGCGAATAAACGAGAACCTAACTAAACCTTTGAGATGTGGTGCAACAGAAGTACGCTGAAGAACAAGTGGAATAAAATAAATGTTTGGAAATGGGGGAACATTAAGAGAAGAAACAAAAAAGTTAGTTTTTTTTGCCCAACCAGCGAGGAGTAAAATTTGCAGGAAACGCTATCAAGAAAAAAGGGGGCTGTATTAAAAAAATGTGATTAACGTATGATGTACTAGTATTTTTTCTAATAAAGTATTCGACTGTTATGCCCAGTTGGGACTGTTCTTAATGTTGTCTTGTGTCTTTTGATACTGGATAATATCTGGGCATTATTAATATTTTATGCTTACTTGTAGAGATTTCATGACTGGGGGTCACCAAACTGAAAGCAACACCTTATCCGATCTGATCTTGCGACAAACTTCAGGTGGGTTACCTTGAATACTACCATTCGTTTACATTTCTGGGAGATATAATTTTCAGCAGTTCCATCCACGAAGGAAGTTGTTGGTGCAAATGTGGGTAATCGCGATGATACGAGATGTTACTTCACGAAGACGATATACGTCCATATTTCCGAAGAAATACTTTTTTTTCTTCTACGCCGACGTACCTGAGAAACCAATATGACAGTTCCCTAACTTCAACTGTTAGCGGTGAGCACTACCTTAGGTATATGACAAACTAAAATGGTTTACCGGGTCGCGGCTCGAATGCCGGTAACGGGCTAACAAAATATCTTCTTTTTCCTTTCCACATTGTTGATTTGCTCTATGATCACAGAAAACAATTTTATGCGTTACTATGATAACCAACTATCAGTAACTTCGGTTTTTTATTACTGCATAAATGAATAGGCACAGAAGCACTTTTAGAATCAGTTCGTTCGTTTTTACATTTGTTTGTGCAAGAGCTTATTGTAATAGCCATTGCGTAGTGTAAAGATAGAGAGAAGAGATTATTTTTAATAGCAGCCGTAACGAAAAAAATTAACGAAAAAATCAACATTATGAAGCTTACGTGTCTCTGTTTGGCGCAGCAGTTCACACAGAAAATTTCGATACAAAACTGCACGCACTGACTGGATGGAAACAGCGAAAATACATAAAGAGGTAGGTTCTCTAGTCTATAAATACACCGATATGCGTTTTACCAAGATTCATTGTGCGATCACAAAAATGAGTGGCATTTCATGACAAAATGTTTAAAAATAAGAGTAACCCGTGGAAATAGGTAAAAAATGAAATTCATGTATCATGAACGCAGATGAAGAAAATAGTTGGTTATAAAGTAATATGAATCACAGTTATACATGTAAATATGACCTTGCAGATTCACACTGTGCGAAGGTTGTTCTTGATAATATCCAGGCTAAAGTCTAGTCAGAACTTGCAATGTTACATCAGTAAAAAAAGGTTACACTGTATTCTGCTCTTAGAGTGCTTGGGTAACAGACAAAACGATTTTCTTCTACGTATGTCTATCATTATTGCTACAATGTTTTCCTGGCATGAGACTTGTATTTAGTTACTCCCATTTATTGTGTAACTACATGTTAAGTTTGTAGTGAGACCGAAATTGTGAGATACAAGTGAAGTCTAAGGGAGGAAGGAGGGAATGTATGAGAGGGGGGTGAACAAAGAGGAAAGTAGAAAAAAGAGGTATGACAAAAGTACAAACTATCTGTATCTCAAGGTTCCTACAATTTAATATAACAAAATAAATAATTAGCAATGTTGAGCTATAATCTAGACAGCTAAGGAATTATGGTCCCAGTTCTATTCACTCTTAGTTCCGAGATTGTGTATTGTGTGTGACCTAATTAATCAGTATGTGATCCATCAGGTTTTCTTGTCGTCACTGATTATACTTTCCAAGTGTTCTGCTACATTGTTATTTCCATTTTCTGCAAAATATTTCTATGACAGACTCAGCCATCTTCTTCGGGTGCTGCGAGTGGATATAACTGAAAAAGTCACAGCACATCTATAGAAATATTGTCCAGAACATGGCAGCAACAACTTCGCAGAACACTCAAAAGCACACTGTTAATACCTGTAAGTTCGAAAAGTTTACACTATTCTCTAAAAGCGAAAGTATTGTAAGAATGTAGTGAAAACAAAGGCTGGTTGATTACTGAGTATCTTGCATTACAGAGGGTAGGGGAGTAGCCTTTACTTGTGCGTGTGTTATTGTAAATACAAATCTGGGAATGTGAACTAACAGCTTAAACGTGCTACTGAGCTCAAAGGCACATCACTTACATGAAATCGAAAAGAATCCTCTGTGTGTGAAAACGGATATAATACATAAGCAAATAAACAAACCAATAATTTCACGCTCAGTAGAATTTGACAGTGAGTAGGCCTACTGTTTGGAAAAAACCTAACTGCATAAAAAAATCTATAATGTGGACCAGCATAAGAATGCAACCTGAAATAAACGAAAATTTCTGCCCTGACATTTGGCTGTGGTAGAATAAAGAAACTGACAGAACCTGCATTCCTCAAAGGAAATCAAACAATCGCATAATCTCACCAGCAAAATGAAGTACTGGCAGAAACAGCAACACAACAAGACACCGAAACTGCTATAAAAATACTGCTGAAAACCAATTTTAGTTGATCCAGGGAAACTGGCTTCATAATCTTGACACAGAATGTCAGTAAAACACATGACTCAACGTTTAAGTTCGGAAATTTCAGTTCGGAATGTATTTATCGAAAGAAAATTACAGATTCTAACATGAACATTAATTTGATCTAATAACTTCTGTGGTACAGTAAATAAACTCAGAATATCAGTCAATAGAATAATAATAAAAAACTCAACTGTGACAAGGGTGAAGTGTCTACAAAAATTAAAATATACTTTTTACCTCATCAAATAATACCTTGTTCTTCATTTCAAAACTTTTTTATGTCTGCATGCTATCCAGCCATTATTCTGAGCCATCATTCCTCCTCGAAATAAATCTGCAACTTACATAGTTCCAAAAGTGAGTCATTCATTACACTGTACACTCAACAATGCCCACCTGCTATACACTGCAGCTTTCCACTACTGACTGTCAAAGTTTCTACAACTACACAGTGCTGCCACTGCCTGAAAAGTGTATCTCTCACCTCAATTCTTCAAATATATAATTTTCCTTTACAAATATTAACATATTAAAGAACATTATAAAAAATAGTTACCTTACGTCACCCCTCGCCCTGTGAATAAAAAACATTTTGTTTTTATAACTTGCCATGGAAGCAGAAAAACAGAAAATTTTTGAAAGTAATGCTTAATTTCCTTAAAATAATGTTTACTAAAATTACATGCTCAGGGTACTACATTTCTATACGTAGATGCACAGCCATTTAGTGAAAAATATTTACAAATTCATAGCTTAATTAGTAAGAAGTCCAAAAAATTACAAATCATTTCTGAACACAGATCCTTTCAAAGTTCATATTATACCTTCCATTAACGCAGGGCCAAACTTGATTGAAGTCCTATGCGATCTATGTTCACAATATAACAAGTCCACTATTTAATACATTATCTAAATGTGGTAAAATGTGTGAATAATAATTGGCTATTGGAGGTGGCTTCACCTAAGAAGTCCACACGTAGCACCTATAATGCAAAAAATAAGGGACTGTAAAAACTGTCACTGCAAACAGTACAGTAGACAAACATAGTTCAAGCTGAAGTATGCCACCTACAGAATAATATTGAGTTCTGGCAGCATGTAGGATAGGCATTTGCATCTCGTAGACTTATAAGTGCAGGTAGATATTCCACTGCAGTTGTACCAAAGATACGTAAGTTCTTTCACAGCCATTGACAGGCAAGGCAGCTGCAGACATACCATAGATGAAAAAGAGTGAATACTGCAAGATGTGCCAGGATAAGTCTCGTCACTGACTGAAGGGCTAAGTAGGTACTCAGAACTAGGCACTTGGAATAGCGCAGTGTCCGAGGTCATAGTCACTTCCATAGTACATTGTTTACGGTACAAGTTCTACCTCACAGCTACTAAATTGCAAAGTATAATTCTCATTTCTAGACTCATCACAAAGAGCAAATTATAAAAGTCTGATCAACTGATTGCCAAACTTACTATAGTTGGTAGCATGTAGAAGTTCATAGTGTGTGACAGCATAGTTTGGTATTTTCTGATAATCAGACTATCTACCTAAACTGTTAGTGGTGCAGATCACCCTGGCCCTTACACACCACTGAGTATAAACAGAATACAATTTGCTTATGTATATGAGTATTACATAAATATTTACACATACATGAAGAAGGAAACCTATGGAATCAAGTACATGTTTACTTGCATATAAATGCAAAAGAGAAAAATCTATGGAATACAGTACATGTGTACAAAAAATTTCTCATACATCAAAAACAATAGAAACATGAAATTGTTTGTCTAAACAGCAGTACATATCTGCTGGCAAAATATAAGCACATATTTCAATGAAAATGTTCAAAATTATCATCCTTTTAGTATGTTGAAACATAAGTGTACATTTTTCACAGTAAAACACAAGATGTGTACAGATAGTAGAGTGTGTTTTAAGTAACGCAGAATTGAATTATGAAGTGTGTTCTCAGACTTAAATCCCAGAGAAAAAACAGTGTAACATAACAGGTAATTTGTTAGTGATAGGACACACACAAGTGGGAAGGAAAAAATTGAATGTCAGTCATCTGTCCCCAAAGTAAAATATTTTGTGTCAAGTATCTAAGTGTTTGAAGCTTAGCATATCTGTCTATGAGATCTCAGATAAACATTTCAAATGTATTTTCCATTGACCCATATATTAATCAAAATTTCGTCATACTTCTAATGTACGCTTCCTGATCGTTTTGACCTGTCCTTAGCACTTGCCACACATGGAGATATCTGACAGAACTAAAGTGTCTGTGAACCCGGGTCCTGCAAGGTAAGGAGATCCAGGGTGGAGTCAGAGTTAAACATCAGAATAACAGCTGTCATACATGCCATATAATATTTTAGTAAGGAAGCCTCTGCTCTAGAACTCACAAACAACTGTTACCTGTACTAAATATTTTTGTTACAAAATCACCATACACATTGGCTTCAAGTGTACAGTTGGTGACACTGGAAAATCCTAGAAAGATCCTGACAACGAATTCACAAACTAAATGAAATTAATCGAACATGAACACATAAGAACCTTTCAAAAGCGTAGCAACATGAGAAAAGAACCCCTATCGTAACTTACGATACAGTGGTCACAAAATAATTTACCCTCCAAAATATTACACTCCAAACTTCTTTAAAATAGTATATTAAGGGCAGAATTATACCGCCACCTTAATTACAAATACCTCTTTTATAGACTCAAAGACCACTTATTCATCATGTATTTCATATAAACTTATACATCTTCATTTATAAATCATTAACTTCTGTTTCATCACCTTATGTTCATAAACCTCTGTGTAATCCTACTAGTAAGCTTGCATTTCATCTTCCTAGAAGAACTCGTCTTCAACCACTTCACTATAATATAAGACACTAATTTCCTTTCTCTCATTACATAAATTCATTTCTCTTCTTATACCAAGAAATATAGTGCAGTATCTTCCACTACATATACGTTTATATTTTCTTACTTTATCGTCATGTCATACCACGGTATACCTTTACCTCTGACAGTGTCTGTCTCATGCACCTAAGGCAGAGATTTATTTTTATGTCCTATGACAATCCCTAAAATTAATGCTTAATCTAGTTCATGGGGTACCCACATTCTCTCATTCATTCGTAACAGGAAAAGAAAACGAACCCTACTTGAAGCCAATTTCTACAGTAAATAAAGTGGAGAAAACTCAAAGTTCAGCATTTGAAACTAATATATAGATGCATTGCCACTATATATAAAAAATAAAATATTCAGAGAACATGTGCACAAACAAACATATTCACAGTATGTACCATACATATACTAATGAATAAGAACACACATTGTCAAGCAAGGAAATCTGAAAAAAAAAAACAAAAAAAGTGTAAGAAAACTGGGTCATTATGCTGTCCTTCCAAAACTATACATAATTTTATGTGAAACTACCTTTTATTTCTTTATTGTGTGCTATATGGCACTAGTAATTATCATTGTGCTTCCTGTTTCATTCTCCTTTTTTATTTCATAAACTGCTGTTATCACAGAAAACTGTCTTTTAAGCTCTGCAGGATGAGAAATGGTGATTAAGAGCATGAGAGCATGAGCCACATTACATTACAGGGACATGCTAAGCCCTTCCTGATACTTTGTTGCTCAGTTATTTCCAGAAAGCCTACAAATTCACATTGTCTACATTTCGCCACTTTCTTTACAAAGAAGATAAAATGTCCATATTCACAACAACAATTCCACTACAAACAGCGTCATTGTTAACACAAAAATTTGAATTACCAGAAGGCATGCCATGTGGGAGTTTCTTCCCTGAATACCTGCTACATAGGTAACTTTCAACAGTGTGGCTTGCTCTGTTTGTGAACTGGTTACGACGGAATTTCCTTTTATTGAATTTTTTGATGCGTGCCATAGATCGTATTTATTGCACACTAAAGGATATGTACTTCCACAAATATATGTAGCAATCAGGCAACAAACATTCAGTAACATGTGAAGAAACTGTTTCAGCGAAACAAAAATAAATACTAGAAAAGATAATGATTTACAGACACTAGAAACCTCCACTGTTACCAACATATACAAGTTATCATACGTATAATCGCTGGAAATAGAAAGCTCACTGTTCTTCTCGAAATAACACTGGTTTCTGTAATAGAAATAAAGGGGGTGTGGTGGCATACATGAAACTTTAAAATATACATAGATCATTTTTTATCTGAAACCCTATAATGTGTACATCAATGCAATCAGAAAAGACTATTGAATTTAATAAAGTTTTAAAAAATTCCAATTTTTTTGCCATTTGTAAGTACCCTGTATCCTTAAGACTCGAATGGATGGAAAAGACGTAGAGTCATGAGGTTAATCATTTAATATGGTTAGAAATGGGAAGATGTATTTGTCCCAGTTCTTATGTTGTTTATATCAGTATAATTGACAAAGCTTATCAGTCTCTTTGACAATCGTCTCAGAAGGATTTGAGCGAGGCGAATATAAAGATACAAACAGTAGTTGTATTCTGAGACCCTTTAACGTGTTTAATCAAATTTTAGAAGGGAATTGTACTCCACTATCTGAGATGACTTTATTGACATGGCCTAGCTGCTTTAAGAAAATCTTGTGACACCTTGTGACACAGTCCTCATTGTGGCTTTGCGCAGAGGTGTCAAAGTTACGAATTTGAAGTAAGCTCCACTGCTACAGATATGTACTATGTGTATCCATTCCTTGATGTGACCATGGGTCCAAGTAGGTCAACTGCTGCAAAATCTTTAAGCTTGGACGGTGTAATCGATAATAAAGATGCGGAGTAAAATATGGTAGCAGGTTTGGCTTTTGGCCATAGCTTGCAGACCGCTAAAACTTTGCGTATTCGCTCCTCCATATTCTCGGAACAGCACGACATCTTAAATTTGTTAAAGCACTTCATGGTCAAAAATGAGCGTGGCTGACTTCGGTGTACCAGATCGACTTGTTGATAAAATCCTCAGGGATACTGGATGCTCTGTTTGTATCATTTACTGTTCTACATGTAACGAGAATACCATTTTTGACTAATTAGTAATGACCAATTGCAACATTTTCCTTATTATGCCATTTCTCAATGTTGTCACGCCAAATACTGTCTTTCATTTTTTCGTGTGCTAAGTGCTGCAATGAATGTGTGATGAAATTTTCAAATGCTGTAATACCTTTCTTCAAATATGAGACACAGAAGTTGGTTGTTCTCAAAATTTTCTTTACAGCCAATAGGTGATCGAGAATGTGTGTCAGTAATAATACTTTACTCTCCTGGAATGTAAGGAATGCTAAAGTTGTACTTCTGAAGCCGTAAACGCCCAATGACGCAAACGCTCAAGGTTCAGTTTGGAATTCATTAAAAATTATAGTGCTTTATGATCTGTAAAGACGTTTGTATGTTTACCAAGAAGGTAAAAGCGGAATTTATTAAATGCTCATATAACAGCGAGAGCCTCTACTTCTGTGATGGAGCAATTTTGTACAGCCTTGTTGAGGAACCTACTACAAAACACAATAGTTTTCTACAGTGTTGTACCATTTTCTTCAAATTCCTGGAAGAGATGAGCACCGTGATCAATTTTAGATGAGTCTGTCAACAGGAAAAATTCTTTGGTTAGGTCGGGGTGCGCCTGCAGAGACAAGTGCTTCCTTTAAATTTTGAAATTCCAATTTCCCTTGTTCAGTCCAAACCCAGGGTGCATTTTTACTGCTGAGAGTCAAAGATTCGGTGTCGTCAATGATTTTAATTAAAAGAAAACAGCGGTAGAAATTTACGACTGCTAAAAAACTTCTTATTTCTTCATGTTTTCGCGGCGTAAAGACTGTTCCATAAAATTTCGGGCGTGCAGCAGCATAAATTCAACCTCTTCTTCTAATATTTCGGCTGAATACCGTCCAGCCATCTTCAGAGTGAGCCGAGGTGACGAACGCTCCAGCACTTGCTCCGTCCTTCTAAACCACGGGGTTCGGTCCTCGAGTTGAAAAGGACGGAACAAGTGCTGGAGCGTTGGTCAGCTCGGCTCACTTTGAAGATGGCTGGACGGTATTCAGCCGAAATATTAGAAGAACACGTTGAATTTATATGGCTGCACGGCCGAAATTTTATGGATCTTCGTACTTGCTCTTTAGATGCAGGAGGGCCGGAAATATGGAGTCAGGCGAAATAATGTGTCCTAGGAATTTGAGATTCTTTTGACAGAAATGTGATTTCTCCATGTTAACGGCTAGACCGTATTCTTCGATGATGCCGAAAATATTTGTCAGAACTTGGTTGTGCAAAGAAGAGTCGGGTTCTGCTATAAGTATATCGTCAACACAAGTAGTTATGCGGTTTCTCAAATTCTCAGGGAGTATGCTATTAAGACCACGAATGAAGGTAGCTGATGAGATACCAAGGCCAAATTTCAACTTTCTAAACTGATAACATCTGCCAAAGCAGAGGAAAGCGGTGTACTATCGAAAGTCAGGATGCAACTCTATCTGCCAAATGCTTTCAAATCAACAGGGGTAGAACTCGTACGCCGAAAAAGTTTTGCCAAAGTTCATTTGAAGTCTGTGGTTTGTCTGTTTTTGATATAATGATTGTGTTAAATGGCCTTGAATCAAGCAATAATCTAACAACTTTTTCTAGTTTCTCTACTACATGTAATGGGCTGCTGTACGAACTGATTACAGGTTCAATCAGACCGTTTTCTAGCGCTGTTTGTATTTCTCTCTTTACATATTCAGCTTTTGCATCTGCAGCTCTCGTCCTTTCTTTCCGCATTTGCAGTTAAATTATAGGGTAAGGGTTCCGCCTTTTTGCAAAAACACTGCTATTTCTTTTTACCCGAACATGTTTCAGCACCTCTGTCCCATCATCAGTGGGTTTTTGTTTACTGAAAAAATCGTAAAAAGTGAAAAATATTTTGGATAGAATTGATTTAACAAAGTGAGTCCTTTAGAAAATTTTTATTCGTTTTGGTTCTTTCCGTGATTTTACATTATCCGGTTTTGCAGAACCAACTCTATATTGTCCCGCACTGACGGCTTGTCATCTGCAAACCAAACGACGTATTTCGTCTATGAAATTTACATTTACATCGTTTGGTTTGCAGATGACAAGCTCTTGGAGCAGGACGCTATGGAGTTGGTCCTGCAAAACCATATAATGTAAAATCACGGTATGAAGCAAATCGAACAAAAACTTTCTTTAAGCCTCACTTTATTAAATCAACTGTATCATAAAACATTTTCACTTTTTACTGTTCTTTTAATAAACAAAAAACCCACTGATGATGGCACAGTGGTGCTACAACATGGTTCCGTAAATAGAAAAAGCAGTGTGTTTGCAAAACGGAAGAATCCATACCTTAAAGCTTGTTTTTAGCTTATCTGTATACTGTGCAGGAATAACGTTATGGTTGACGCAAAATTTTGTATGCTCTCTGACTTCGAACTTGCGACTGTGCTAGAAACCTCTAATAGCACCTGGAATATGGGTAAACACCGCAGAGTAAGTATGTTAGATGTTATCTAACTGTTGTTTCACAAAAGGTTCACCACTCTCACCTTCTCTCAATTTCCCTTGTATTACCTTTTCGAGTGAGACATCATCAAGACAAGTGTTTGCATCGTTACAATTTCTGAAACTGTCATCATACAAAAAACAAAGTCGATTAACTTCCTCGTCTTGAGTACCAAGCCAATCCTCAAACTTAAACTTAACTTGTTCACCCGAGACTGTGAGATTAATCTCGGTATTATTGAAATTCATTATAGTGTTTTACTAATTAAGGAAATTAACGCCAAAGATCACTTCTGTGATTAGAAGTGGCGCAATTAAAAAGTCGGTGGCGAAACAATGACCTTGATAACTTAACTCAACATATGTTTCGTTTTTAACATCGAACGACTTTCCTAAGATTGCAGCTATCTCAGAGATAGTGCGGGGCAGAAAGTATTTTTGGTGAACTTGTTGTATGCAGCCTGACTGATAACAGATACCGCGCTACAGCAATCAAACACAACAGTAACACTGCGACTGGAAATTTTTATTGTAATAACTGGATGAGCATTCTTATAGAATATTCCTAATGTTCTCAAAGTCCACGTAATTTATTGTTATGCGTGCGAACGGTTATTTTGGATAACAGTTTTCGCCAGCTGCCGGAGTTGCAGGTCATTGTTTACCTCTGTTCTTGCTCCAGTTATCTTTCGGCTTGGGATTACGTACTTCAACGATCTCTACTTGCCTCTCTTCGTTGAACTGTCCTGACTTTTGCCACTGTTGCTGACCGTGTTGGTGGTATTGACCTGACCTCTGATTAAAGTCTGATTGGGCTTGGCTGCGACAGCAGTTACCTTTGTTTGAATGATTACACTGCTGATTGCAACATGTCTGTTACCGTTGTATTGTTTGTCGTTACACTTATTAGCGTTACAGCACTGATTTTTGTTTTGATTAAAATACTGGTGGTCATGACTGAAAATGTTGACGATTTTGGTAGCTGTTTCGATGCCGGATGTTTAGTGTTGTCGGTTGCGTCTGAAATATCTTTTGTTGTGAAACCTGCTTCGTGATCCGTAGTTTCTGCTATGATTACGAAAATACACGTTGTCATAATCGTCAAACTTTCTTGCTGCTTCTTTTTCAGACAATTTACTGTCACTATCAAGCTTTAATTCTTGTAATAAATTAACATATTCCACAATATTGTCTTTACATCTGCTCGTAATTTGGTGTAAATGTGAAACATCGTTGAAGATTAAAACTGTGCGCCGGACCGAGACTCGAACTCCGGACCTTTGCATTCGCTGGAGAGCATCTGTAAGTTGGGAAGCTAGGAGACGAGATACTGGCAGAACTGAAGCTATGAGGACGTGTCGTGAGACCCGCTTGGGTAGCTCAGTCCCTCCGAGTTCGAGTCTCGGTCCAACACCCAGTTATAATCTTCCAGGAAGTTTCATATCAGCGCACTCTCCACTGAGTGAAAATTTCATTCTTGGTATAAATGTGGTGGTAATTTTTTCTAACAGATAATGATTAATTCAGGGGGGCTGTGAAGGTGTCTGTTGCGTCTGATTATATCTTCAAGGTACTGTGCAGGGCTGGAAAAATCTGATTTTTCGACGTTTTGCAACATGATTACGCCATGTTTAACACAGTGACAGTACTCTGAGAGAAAAACGTTGTAAAAAAAATTGCTCAGAATCACATTCGCTAATGAGTGCTCAATTCTTACAGCAGGTTCATTTTCAGGAAAATTGCACAATACTCGTAACTTGTGTTAAAGGCCAAGTAGGTGGAATAGCTAAATAAAACTGGTTCGTCCACGTTTGGGGATGTATTTCGTCATTATAATTAGGGAATGTTAAATTTGCGTACTGGTAAGAAGTGTTTATAGTCAAAAGTTTCCTCGCGTCGTGGCGCGCCTAAACTTTGACTCCGCCAAGCGCTACGCTCACTGTGTTGTTGCGGCGTACTGTTTGGCACAAACTGCTGTTCCCCAAGACGTCAAGGATGGCGATAGTTTTCTGTATTCTCTATTGCTGGGCTAGTGAAATAAGGAGAGGGTTCCTCCTTGCGGATCATTTCCGTTCAGTCTGGTTTCGATGCGTTTTAACTGTGCTTGAGGCCACCTGTTGCCTTCCTTCAGCAATTCATTAATCTTCTTCTTTTTCTTTGACCTTTTCAGTGATTGATATTCTGCCGTTCCCGAAAAATGCACTGGTGTCGTGTGAAATAAATCACTGTCAAAGTTGGTGGACAAATTTGTCATTTTATTGCTGATCTCACCTATTTGCTCTTTTATTGCAATAAAACAATCAGTGTTCGTTCGTGTCAAGGTTTGCAAACTTTCTACTTGGGCAGTTATCATGTCGACCTGTTCCTGCAGTTGTGTGATGCGTTGTTGTACTTGTTTTACCATTTCATTAGGAAAAACTCTTGTAATTTTGCCAAGAATCTCATAGTATTCGTTCTGTTGCCTGCTTTTAATTTTCTCGACTTCCGTCTCTAATATATGCATGCGATCGATTACAGGTTGTAATTCAGTTTTGAGCTCATTTTTCATTTCTTTCGACAATGTTTCGCACTTCTCTTGGGATTGTTTCAACCGTTCATCTACTGTGTGAAATCGTGTGTTAATTTCTTCCCTAATATTGTCTAATTTGTCAAATTTTCCCTCGAGTTGCTAGAACATCCTCTGAAACATCTGTACTACCATTTGCATTTACTAAATTTGTGCCAGGATTTCTACCCGTAACGGTTTCCGTTACACATCCCGAATCCATGTTGCTAACCGTACTTGCATTGCATACCGGCAGTTGGATATTACTTAACTCTTGACCGATTCTATCACTGTTTGTTACGTCAGAAAACTGATTTACATTACGTGTGGTTGTACTTTCTCGTGAATCCATTCTAATATTCTTATCTGATTCACAAGTCATGTCAGAAACGATAGATTGCCGAATGATATTAACTGCTTCCGCGGTTACAGCGTCACTTAGTTGCGTAAGCACACTCGGTGAAGTTTTGCGGCATTTTGCGTTTCTGGTGTCCATTGTCGAAGTTTAAAGACTGGCAGATGAAACTGTTGATCAAAAAAGTTATCCAAAAAAATTTGATTGTTACTACACGTATCGAAAAATGAAACTAATTCTCTATAATGAGCTGGCTTTCAATTACGAAACAAAACCCGAAAATAAATTGCATCAGAAACCGTAGTTACACAAACGCAAAAGAAAGCACAAACTTCCTACCTTGACCAACAAAAATAACTTTCTCTACGTATAGACATACTTATTATACAGACAGAATACACAGAAGGTAAAACACAACCTGAAAAGCAATTACACAAACGGTTTAACATTGTGCTAACTACTAGTTATTGCTGTTTGCTGCTGCTAACAAAAAATTAATATTCCACTAATAGTTTAACCGTTTCAAAGAAAACCATATTAACGTATTCCACACAAGCTGTCGCCAAGTGTAAATGAGTAGCCTTTACTTGTGTGTGTATTATCGTAAATACAACCCTGGGGATGTGAACTGACAATCTAAATGCGATCCTGAGCTCAAACCACACCACTTACATGAAATTGAAAAGAATCCGCTGTATGTGAAAATCGATCTTATCCATTTGTAAATATATAAACAAACCAAAAATTTCACGCTCAGTGGACTTGGTCAGTGCGAACTTTTTGAAAAAAAATGAAACTGCATTAAAAGAGCAAACTGTAATGTCTACCTGTATACGAATGTAAACTAAAACACACGAAAATTTCTGCATTGACATATGGCCGTGATAAAATAACGAAAGTGACAGAACCTGCATTGCTCAAAGGAAGCTAAACAATCACGTATTATGAATCTCGCCTGCAGAATGAAGTACTGGCAGAAACTGCAACACAGCAAGACTCCACAACTGCTAAAATGGAATACTGCAAAAAACTAACTATAGTTGGTACAGGGAAATTGCGTTCATAATCTTGACACAGAATTCCAATGGAACACATGACTCAATCTTTAAGTTCTGAAATTGCAGTTAGGATGTAAATTATCGAAAAAAAATAATTACACACTCCAACATGAAAATCATTTAATGTAATAACTTCCATGGTACAGCAAATTAACTCAGAAGATCAATCAGTAGAATAATAAACAAAAACTCATCTGTGATGAGGGTGAAGTGGACCAACAATACAAATCTATAAAAATGAAAATAAAATTTTACCTCATCAAATACTATAGTGTTCTTCATTTGAAAACCAATTTTATGTCCGTATGCTATCCAACCATTGTTCTGAGCCATCATTGCTCTTCAACTCACATAGTTCCAAAAGTGCGTCCACGCATTACACTACACACTCAACGAACCCCGCCTGTTGCACACTGTAGCTTTTCACTACTGACTGCCAAAGTTTCTACGACTCTCCAGTGCCGCTGTCATGTCAGACATAGATACTGTTACCTAACAAGTGTTTCTCTGACCGCAGTTATTCAAATACATCATTTTCCTCCACAATTATTAACACATCCAATAACACCATAAAAAATAGCCACCTTACAATGTTTATTATTTTTCAGAGAGGTTCATGTTTTTGTAAGTTCTGATTTATTTGCATGATTCTCCATTAGTGTATCATTGGCTTCGTAGGCTGTTACAGTAGACTCATCACGTGGTGCCTAGGCAGAACAGCTGACAGCCTTAATGCTTGCAATTAGAACATTAATATGTACGTATGGAAACGATCATGAGCAAAAGTTTCTCATAACCCACAGATACCTGAACTGATTTACTGTAATCATAATGCTCTTACTTTTTTATTTGCTGAACTGGTGGGATTAGCGATTTAGTTTATGCGCTCAGCCAGATGCACACAGAGACAACACTCACGTCTTCAGAAAAATGCAAGTCTCGACTTCCAAATTTTCCAGCTATCTATTGCCACCAATGCTAGAAGGGACAAAACTTCCTGTTATCGGTACCTCAGCATACGATAAAGTGAATTTCTAACAAAAAACGATCTCCAAATTATAGTTATCATGCTAATACTTCGACCTTAACAATCTTTGCTCATCACCACACCATAAATAATCATTCCTTTGACAACAAAAAATTTTTGTTTCACTCCATCCAGTAACTGCTTCTCCCTATACTTTTCCATATCAGGAAATCGACATTTAAATGATTTCCTTCGCAGTGCGAGAATTAAAATCTCTATCATTGAAATAAACTAACTACCTATCCTCTAAATGTATGGAAATTTTTGCCTTGGTTTTTGCATGTAATTTTCACTCCTTTATAACTAAGTATCCACTTATCCAACATCCCAGAGTCCATAACTAAGCAGTCTACCTGAATCTCTGACTCACAAACCCACTATGTCGAAATTCCTCAGTACTAAACTCTTATTCATGATTATACAGGGTGCCCCACTCAAACCTCCCTGATTTCATAGAACCAGGGGAAAAAAAAAACCACAGTAGATGCAACAATGAAAAATGTACCACATTGTAGAGCATCTCAAGGAATTTATTTATTTATCATCAATACACCTCTACATGTGAACCATTTGTAGCACGAAGAATATCGAGTCTATATTCAATTTCTTGCCAAGTTCTTTGTAACATTTCCTCTGTTATTATTGCAATCCTATTAGAGATACGATGTCGCGATGCAGGAATATCGTCCACTTTGGTTGCACATCCGTGGTGGCCAGGCAATGGGTCCTCCGTGTCAGATCCAACGATTGGGAAATTTCCTATCCAGGAACTTGCGAACAGCCGTTGACCAATGCGGCGGAGCTCCATCTTATTGAAAAATTATGTTGGGTTGCAAGTCTTGTATCTGAGGGTACACAAACTGCTCCAACATGTCCAGATACACTGACCCATTCACTGTTTGTTCCGCAAAGAAGAACCGTCCAACAATCCTATCGTGCATTAGCCCACACCAGACGTTTAGTTTAGGACTATCACGAACATGTTCAAGGACAACATGTGGATTTTGCGAACCCCAAATCCGAAAATTATGACTATTAACCCTTCCTGATAGATGAAAGGTTGCCTCAACTGAGAATAAACATCTTTCCAGGAAGCTGGCATACATATCAATAAAGATGCAACATAATCGCAGCAAGTTGTTGTTGGCGTGGTTTGTCGTTCGGCGTCAGTTGTTGCAGAATCTGCACTTTGTAAGCACACATACGAAGACGCTCGTCAACTACACGATGCAATGTTGATTGAGGTACATCAAGTTGCCTATATGATTGACAAATTGGCTTGCGTGGGCTTCTGAGAAACGTTTGTCTGATGTCCTCCATTGACTCTTCTGAAACTCCATAACGTGCACCACTAGAATGTTTCAGAACACCTCCTGTTGCCAGAAACTTCCTATACCACTCCTTAATTGTTTTCACGTCAGGTGGATCACATTCATACACGCGATGATAATTTCTTTGCACAGTAATCGGCGGTTTGGTTTCTGAAAACCACACTACTGATTGCATGCACTGCTGTGGAGTCGCCATTTTCACTTCATGCGACAATGCTCCACTCTGGTGACGATACTTGGCACTGCTGATGCAGGAATATAAATTCTTTAAGATTCTCTACAATGTGGTGCATTTTTCACTGTCGTATCTACCGTGGTTTTTCTCTCTTGGATCCTTGAAATCAGGGAGGTTTGAGTGGGACACCCTGTATTTGTTACTGTCACTATTATTATTATTATTATTATTATTATTAATAGTAGTAGTAGTAGACGTAGAAATAGTAGTAGTAGTAGTAATATCGCTTGTTTATTCATTTTTCTAGCTGGCAAACTTACTAATGGAAAAGAAAACCGAAAATGAATTGCGTTCGTAGTGTAATAGGAAAAAAAACCTTATTTCCGCGTATTCGTGAAAATATCTTTGAAATTATGGAACAGTCATACAAACAAATAAGCTTAATTTACAAACGTACAAGTACATTACCATGGACAGTTTCTGTAAGATGGGTGCAACTGCTTCGCCCGTCTACAAGGCGAATTTGTAAACGTCTCTAAGGCTACATCTCTTCATAGCTGTATAGGCGGCTATTGTTTTCGGCTACAGCTACTTCTACTTCGCAGTTGAAAGCTGTCAAGAGTTGCCAGATGTCTCGGATTACTTTGACACGACTGTAAGACAGTTTTAGTAGTAAAGAATCAATGTATTAAAAACTTCGTGCATGGTGCGACATTTGTTCACGCATCTTAGTGATTATGACGTCATATCTCTCGAACTACGAGACGTATAACGACATTTTTGTGTAGGTACATTCAGTGGTATGCACTGTTTCAAGTAAACCGTTCATCAAACTGTTTCCCTACAGTTGTTTCTTATCCTGGGAAATCCCAAATGTCAATACAAGTCTTCTGACGATGTTTCTGTTTTTCTTGTCTCCTGGTTGTGTAGCGATATCCTACAGGACTATTTTAACATGTTCCAGGGAATTCTTATTTTCTGCCACCTGTGAAATGTTTTAAAGACATGGTTCATCAATCTATAGTCATTCAGTCTTCTTACGCGGCAGTGAAATCGCACTCTGCTTTTGATAACTGTATCCTAAATTTTTTCTATTTTCAAATGTATTCCTAGTTCCGATTTCTTATGTAGACCGCGTATTTCTAATGTGGACCTAGTAAATTTATCTCTTTTCTTCAAATTTCCACATGATAACACCTTTCAAATATGATAATACACTGAGAACTACACTCCTGGAAATTGAAATAAGAACACCGTGAATTCATTGTCCCAGGAAGGGGAAACTTTATTGACACATTCCTGGGGTCAGATACATCACATGATCACACTGACAGAGCCACAGGCACATAGACACAGGCAACAGAGCATGCACAATGTCGGCACTAGTACAGTGTATATCCACCTTTCGCAGCAATGCAGGCTGCTATTCTCCCATGGAGACGATCGTAGAGATGCTGGATGTAGTCCTGTGGAACGGCTTGCCATGCCATTTCCACCTGGCGCCTCAGTTGGACCAGCGTTCGTGCTGGACGTGCAGACCGCGTGAGACGACGCTTCATCCAGTCCCAAACATGCTCAATGGGGGACAGATCCGGAGATCTTGCTGGCCAGGGTAGTTGACTTACACCATCTAGAGCACGTTGAGTGGCACGGGATACATGCGGACGTGCATTGTCCTGTTGGAACAGCAAGTTCCCTTGCCGGTCTAGGAATGGTAGAACGATGGGTTAGACGACGGTTTGGATGTACCATGCACTATTCAGTGTCCCCTCGACGATCACCAGTGGTGTACGGCCAGTGTAGGAGATCGCTCCCCACACCATGATGCCGGGTGTTGGCCCTGTGTGCCTCGGTCGTATGCAGTCCTGATTGTGGCGCTCACCTGCACGGCGCCAAACACGCATACGACCATCATTGGCACCAAGGCAGAAGCGACTCTCATCGCTGAAGACGACACGTCTCCATTCGTCCCTCCATTCACGCCTGTCGCGACACCACTGGAGGCGGGCTGCACGATGTTGGGGCGTGAGCGGAAGACGGCCTAACGGTGTGCGGGATCGTAGCCCAGCTTCATGGAGACGGTTGCGAATGGTCCTCGCCGATACCCCAGGAGCAACAGTGTCCCTAATTTGCTGGGAAGTGGCGGTGCGGTCCCCTACGGCACTGCGTAGGATCCTACGGTCTTGGCGTGCATCCGTGCGTCGCTGCGGTCCGGTCCCAGGTCGACGGGCACGTGCACCTTCCGCCGACCACTGGCGACAACATCGATGTACTGTGGAGTCCTCACGCCCCACGTGTTGAGCAATTCGGCGGTATGTCCACCCGGCCTCCCGCATGCCCACTATACGCCCTCGCTCAAAGTCCGTCAACTGCACATACGGTTCACGTCCACGCTGTCGCGGCATGCTACCAGTGTTAAAGACTGCGATGGAGCTCCGTATGCCACGGCAAACTGGCTGACACTGACGGCGGCGGCGCACAAATGCTGCGCAGCTAGCGCCATTCGACGGCCAACACCGCGGTTCCTGGTGTGTCCGCTGTGCCGTGCGTGTGATAATTGCTTGTACAGCCCTCTCGCAGTGTCCGGAGCAAGTATGGTGGGTCTGACACACCGGTGTCAATGTGTTCTTTTTTCCATTTCCAGGAGTGTATTTAAATAGGCTATGATGTGACAGTTGTAATGACGTACATTTTTATTTCTGGAAAAACAGTATTTGTAGTAAATGTGGAGTTCGGTTTGCAAAGCTGTTTCATTTTTTTTTCTTTTTTTGGCACTTTTCCGAATCCATTTGCTGTAAACCAGTCACCTAGAAATTTGCAGTTAATCATGCATTTTGTTCTTCCAAATCTGGTTAGTGGTAAATGATGTTGAACCCTCATATTTTACCTTACTTCCAACTTTCCCACAGATAATTCCAAACCAGTTCATTCTTACACTTTCTTCAGTCCATTAATTTGTTCCTCTGTCATTATGGCTTCAACCCCTGTAAAACCGAAACAACCTTATTTCCATGCCCCTTTATTCGTCACTGTCCTTAAGGATTTAAATTATTTCTGAAGTTTTAATTCCGTGAATCATCCTTTTATTATTTTGCGCCAAAACGCCGTTGAAAAAGAGTAAAGAGAATCCGGTTCCCTACCAAACTTCTGTTTTTTATTTCAAAGTTTTGAAGGAAACGGTCTTGATGATTCGTCTGGGATTTCGTATTAGTCACGGTTACTCTCATAATCTGCATCTACATCTGCATACATACTCAGCAAGCGACCGTAAGGTACATGGTGGAGGGTACCTTGTAACACTACTAGTCGCTCTCTTTCCTGTCCCACTCGGAAACAGAGAAAGGGAGAAATGACTGTGTATATGCCTCCGTACGAATCCTAATTTCTCTTACCTTGGTTGTCCTTATAGGACGTTGGTGGCAAATAAAATAGTTCTGCAGGCAGCTTTAAATGTCAGTCTATAAATTTTCTCAACAGTTTTTTGCGAAAAGAACGTCGTCTTCTATAAATTATGTGTCCCATGGAAGTCAGGTCTGGAAGATGGAGGGATCCAGAGAGACTGAATGAGAGTCCCTAACCGTTCTTTCCACCAACTTGCCGTCTTCTAAACTCGTGTCCCCAAACGCAGAAGACAGCTCAACAGTCTTGGGATCTTCTTCGGCGGAGGCTGCTATGCCGTCATCTCGAACCTGTGATTGTGCTTTTCATGGTTAGTCTCTGTATCTACAGAGGGCAAGATCTGTAGTATTGACAATGATGTTAGGCGAGACTTCTCATTGATGTATCCTGTTTGCTTTGACAGGGTACAGTACCGCCCGACATTGAAAATAGGTACAACATTCTTCGTTATTCTTGTCAAAACAACATATTTTCTGTAATAATAACTCAATTTCACTTAATACACCGAAGCCGGATACCAGTTTAGTAAAGAATGACAATTTATTTATTTAATTGATCACACGTGCACTCCCACAAAATAAATCCCTACATCCAATTTGGTGAGATCAGTGAAATGTATGAATGTATGGTTGTCTGCTAACCGCAGATAGTGAATGTGCAATATATGATCATCTTTGAGACGGTCCTTTGGTCACCTTTGATGGAACCAAAGAGATGAAATTTACCTGAGCTTTGAGCACCTGAAATGTGGCTGACCAATACGGTAGCATAGTGCTCCCCCACCTCGGCGGAGGTGCGAGATGACCTGAATAATGGCCATGTTTCATCACTCTGGCGCTGGATCTTGTGTTGGTAAGACCTGTCTTAGGTGTGCTCCGTAAAGACAAAAGAGTGGAGAACATTGGTATGCATATGAAATACTTAAGAGTAGTTTGGAATAACTATTTCTCTATTTCAGGGACTTTTGGGGGGAGAATTAAATGACGGCAGGTAATATTTAGGGGATCGTAGTAATCTTCTGAACTGACCAACAGTGACAATGAAACCACGTGTAGTAATAAGTTGAAATACTTGCGAGTGCTAGTACTAAGTTGAAATACTTGAGAATGCTAGTACTAAGTTGAAATACTCCCGAGTGCTAAAGTTGAGCTGAATTACCGGCGTGTGTACTATAAGTTGGAAGTATTTAAGAAATGGCGTGTGTAGGACTTGAAATTAAAGAGGAGCACTTCCACGTGGTGAGTACTGTGTGAGTCTCAATCTGTGTATAAGACAAAGGATAAAGAGAAGTACTCGTCCAAGGTATCAGTTGAGGACTCGCGTGTGTGACGATTATGATCTTAATATTACTTTGCGTGTTCTGTTTCCGTGTGACGCTAGATTCAAACTCTAATACTCTGAGAGAGAAGTAAGGTGAGTCAGCCGTCTATCGAGCAACGCTACTTGGCTTGCATTGCACAGGAAGACGTGCATATATCCACCAGAGTTCAGTGTAGGAAAGATGAATATGATCTTAATATTACCTTTGCGTTTTATGTTTCCGTGTGACGCTAGATTCAAACTCTAATACTCTGAGGGAGAAGCAAAGTGAGTCAGCCGTCTATCCAGCAACGCCACTTGGCTTGCATTACACAGGAAGACGTGCATATGTCCTCCAGAGTTCGTAGTAGGAAAGAAAAGTTACGAAGTGGGGCAGTGTCGTGTGAAACTGGGATGAATAATAATTAAGTGGGAAAGCTGAAAGTGAAGTGATTCTAACGTTGTGACTATTCTTTGTGATGTATTCTATGCTGCCAGTGTGATGTATTTCATGTAATTTAAGTATTTGTGGTATGCATGGGAGAGCAGCAAGATAGGTTCAGAGGCAGTGGGTTATGAATGTTCCTTTTTGTACCGCTCGGTCTGGCGTAAAATTTCGTGATGATGGGTGCGAGAGTCGAAGTGTGAGATATAGCAAAAGATCCGCCATCCTATCCAGGAAGTGCACTGTGCGCCATTCATATTCAGTGCGATGGCCACGTGTTGATCAAAGCCTTTGGGTAAGAAAGAAAATGTGGTGTTCCAAGAGCGTAGTGAACAATCAGAGTTGTGTAAATTCCAAACAGTCAGATGTGCGTTATCCATTTCCGTTGCGCAATATCCAAACAGGAGAATAATTTGTAGCTTAATTGTGGGTACTAGAGCTCATAATCAGTCATTGATGTTACTCGAGAAATAAGAATAATTCCACTCACTTGGCAGACCACTCTTCTTGCAGGCCTGACTGCTTGATGCCACATTATGAGCAAGGTAAGTGGGTGCCTCTCAGCTTATTATTTAAATATTCACACATTGTACACTGTTTTTTACAACACTCGACATAGCTTTCTTAATTGTACGCTAACTTTTCTGACAATTCCGATACAGAGTACGACACGTCCGTCCCTCCAGAACGCCCAAAACAGAGTGACTAGCACAGCCGAAGCGCTCAGTCTCCCAGCCGCACCAAAGGGACCCGAAGGTGTCCGAAGCACATCGGTTGCAATATAGTTACTCAAGACGTTTCTCAAACCTAGTGAAATTTAATAAACAAAAACGATATATTCGAAGGGTAACCATGAGAGATCGTCATACAAAAAACCAGGTTAAATACAATGAAAAGTATATAAATAATTAATAAGAGTAGTTAGGTGTTTTGCAACCTAGCACCCGAATATGCCGCCAATCAGATGCAAGTTCAATACAATTGACGGACTCTCCCACGGGGCTGGTACATACTGTACCATCTGTCGCTTGTACTTCGCTCCACTTTTGTACAATATGCTACTTCCCATGTGTCAAGCTGCATTAAAGCGAGATTCTATCAAAATAAAATACTGGCGGCCACAGCCAGAAATATCACACTTTCCTCCAGGGAGTTCAGGAAGCATCCCCATAGTACTCAAACCTAGCGGTAACAAATATGGTGGCTCGCCTGTAAATTGCTTCGATGTCCTCCTTTAAAGCGATCTGGTATGGATCCCAAACACCCAAGCAGTACTCAAGAGCGGATCGCACTAGTGCACTATAAGCAGTCTCCTTTATTGATGAGCTACATTTTCGTAAAAATTTTCTAATAAATCGAGGTTGACTATGCGCATTTCCCTACTACTGCCCTTAGGTATTCGTTCCATTACACACTGCTTTACAAAATTAGATCTAGATGTTTCATCAACGAGAAATTTTGTTCGCATCATCTTGTATCCTCTCTCAGTCGCTCAACGACAACGTCTTCCCCTGTACCATAGCATCACCAACAAACCGCCGCAGACTGCTGTTCACCTTGCCAGTCACCTCAAATATGTATGTAGACATTGAGAGGTGTCCTACCACACTTTCCCGGGGTACCCCTGACGGCACCCTTGTCTCTGAAGAGCACTATCGACAACAACGTCCTCGGTTCTGTAACACAAGAAGTCTTCAAAGCGACTCACTCGTCTGGGAACGTAATCCGTATGCTCGGACCTTCATTAGTAAGTAGCCTGCAGTAAGATCCGTGGAAAACACTTGTCAATATGCCTCTGTCTGCCGTAGTAGTTTTTTACAACTCATATGCAAGTAGCACGATTTAAAGATTTAGTGTCTTCCTCTCATTATGCACCTAGCTGTTTTCCAATTTAGTATTTGTCCCATTGTCGACCGAAATACTCTGAATCCTCCTTCATATTTTTCCAGTTTATCCTTCTCATCTTGTTCTGGTCATTTTAAGATGAACAGGGGTGGGATCTATGTACGTTTCTCGGATGGAATGAGGTACCACGGTAATTGTTCACGTCTGTTCCATTTTCCATTTCATTCACAGGATAAATCCAATATAGTTTCCGGCCATTTCATATCTCTGACACTTTTACTATTGTTTAATGTAAAATACTCCTATCTTTCGGTTCTTCAGACCTAAAATTCCCTAATCCGGCTACCATAAGATGTTCTGAAGGATTCTTGTAGTTTTATATCATATTGTGTTTGATCTCGTTGCAATGTTAAAGAGCAGGCGACCCATTTTGATCTTTCAGTTTGTTAATTGTTGGGTTTAATTGTTAATTAATAATTTACAAGGTGTTCAAAATGTTTGCAAGTATTTCATAGTTCTGTTTATTTAACACTGCAAAGGTGTCGTTTTTCCTTTAATAACAGGTTGCAGGGAGATCGTATCTTAGAATATTTTCTCACACTATTCCTAACATTCGTGGTTGTCCTTTCGTTGATAGTTTTTTTTCTTTCTTGCTCAGTATTTTCAATTAATATTTTCACTTCTCTCTATTTCTTTGATCACCGTTTGTGCTCTTTGGTTTCGATAAGTGATAGTCTCCTTTACTCTGGAATGTGTGGTATTTGCTCTTACCAGTTACAATACACTTTAAATTCTTACTGTTCCATCATTCATGCATCTTACTCTTTTTGTTCCTTGCTGTTTCTCTTGCTGACGACACCGACCGTCTGTTCGTATTTCAGATGGCTGTATCTACAGGGCTATTAAAAATGATTGAAGCGATTTCATAAATTCACTGTAGCTCTATTCATTGACATATGGTCACGACACACTACAGATACGTAGAAAAACTCATAAAATTTTCTTCGGCTGAAGCCGCACTTCAGGTTTCTGCCGCCAGAGCGCTCGAGAGCGCAGTGAGACAAAATGGCGACAGGAGCCGAGAAAGCGTATGTCGTGCTTGAAATGCACTCACTTCAGTCAGTCATAACAGTGCAACGACACTTCAGGACGAAGTTCTACAAAGATCCACCAACTGCTAACTCCATTCGGCGATGGTATGCGCAGTTTAAAGCTTCTGGTTGCCTCTGTAAGGGGAAATCAACGGGTCGGCCTGCAGTGAGCGAAGAAACGGTTGAACGCGTGCGGGCAAGTTTCACGCGTAGCCCGCGGAAGTCGACGAATAAAGCAAGCAGGGAGCTAAACGTACCACAGCCGACGGTTTGGAAAATCTTACGGAAAAGGCTAAAGCAGAAGCCTTACTGTTTACAATTGCTACAAGCCCTGACACCCGATGACAAAGTCAAACGCTTTGAATTTTCGGCGCGGTTGCAACAGCTCATGGAAGAGGATGCGTTCAGTGCGAAAATTGTTTTCAGTGATGAAGCAACATTTTTTCTTAATGGTGAAGTGAACAGACACAATGTGCGAATCTGGGCGGTAGAGAATCCTCACACATTCGTGCAGCAAATTCGCAATTAACCAAAAGTTAACGTGTTTTGTACAATCTCACGGTTTAAAGTTTACGGCCCCTTTTTCTTCTGCAAAAAAAACGTTACAGGACACGTGTATCTGGACATGCTGGAAAATTGGCTCATGCCACAACTGGAGACCGACAGCGCCAACTTCATCTTTCTACAGGATGGTGCTCCACCACACTTCCATCATGATGTTCGGCATTTATTAAACAGGAGATTGGAAAACCGATGGATCGGTTGTGGTGGAGATCATGATCAGCAATTCATGTCGTGGCCTCCACGCTCTCCCGACTTAACCCCATGTGATTTCTTTCTGTGGAGTTATGTGAAAGATTCAGTGTTTAAACCTGCTCTACCAAGAAATGTGCCAGAACTGCGAGCTCGCATCAACGATGCTTTCGAACTCATTGATGGGGACATGCTGCGCCGAGTGTGGGAGGAACTTGATTATCAGCTTGATGTCTGCCGAATCACTAAAGGGGCACATATCGAACATTTGTGAATGCCTAAAAAAACTTTTTGAGTTTTTGTATGTGTGTGCAAAGCATTGTGAAAATATCTCAAATATAAAGTTATTGTAGAGCTGTGAAATCGGTTCAATCATTTGTAATAACCCTGTACTTATACAGATAATTCTTTACACTGATTACGTTTTTATTATATTCTCCTGAGGCAAAAATTATATACAGCTGTTGTGTTTCTGTATCTGTTACGAGGTGTGGAACTGAACTTTGTAACTGAAACACAAAATTCCTTAAATTTATTGTTACTGTCAGTATTATTGTAGTAGTCGGAGTAGTAGTAGTTGTTGCTGAGCAGTAGTAGTAGTAATAGTAGTAGTTGTTTTTGTTGAGCTACTGTTAGCTTCGATCCGGTACTGGCATTCCACGTGTATGCACACAGTAAATGTGTAACCGTGGTCTGATGGAAGAGAGCGTTTGAATCCTCTAATCTCTGCAGGATAAATAAACGAAACAGAAAACTTCCAGAAGAAAATTAAAATGATTCTCGAAGGCAAAATACAAGAATTGACGAACCAAATTAAGAACAGGGGAAAGAAAATATTTCAGTTAACTACTACAGGAAGCTGTAACAAAAAGAACGAAAATAATGGGAAACATAAATAATCTGGGAAGTATGATTACAGAGAAACACGTAAACTACAAAGGAAAGATTCAAGGATATTAATGAATTCGATGAGATCCTTTGAAAACCCCAAGTAGCAAAATATAGGATGACTTTGTAGAAAGAACGTAGAGAAAGCCACCAGTAAATAGGAAGCTAGATCAAAATTGGCACACGTAACCTATGAAATACTTAAAGACAATCTCAGAGAGTTAAATTCATTATAAGGTATTTTCGTCTATCAAAATAAATAAGCACGTCAGGAGTGGCGAAAGCATCGGAAAAAAACCGGTGAGAATTCTGAATGAAAAGCAACACAGAATACTGCCACTGACGCTAAGAGGAAAGGAACATCGTCAAACAATGATTTAAAATTCAGATCTCATCCCCAGATGGTCCTAAAACAGAAGGAAAAAGAGAAGAAAATGAACAAAATATCACTGTCAGTACTTGCAAGGCCTTGTTCTAAATTCCATTACTGATCACAAAGTACTGGAAAAGTCCATATAACGAGTGGCCCGGCTAGTAGTAATTGAGTTGCTAACAAATTCCAGCAACACCCTCCAAGAATACTACTAGCAGGCTTGGAAGCGGTTGCCGACTCCCATGCAGCTGTGGCTATAGCCCCACATTATATCTGATTTGATCCATTATAAATGGTTTTTTACATTATAAGATAACTCTACGTAATGGAGAATATTATACACACTAATTAGAATACGTAGTCTTACATTATTACGGGATATGTGGTTAAGGGCCGGCCGAAGTGGCCGTGCGGTTAAAGGCGCTGCAGTCTGGAACCGCAA
Source organism: Schistocerca nitens (assembly GCF_023898315.1). Lineage (NCBI taxonomy): Eukaryota > Metazoa > Arthropoda > Insecta > Orthoptera > Acrididae > Schistocerca > Schistocerca nitens. Next base: position 1,121,112,669 of record NC_064615.1, read on the forward strand.
GACCGCTACGGTCGCAGGTTCGAATCTTGCTTCGGGCGTGGATGTTTGTGATGTCCTTAGGTTAGTTAGGTTTAACTAGTTCTAAGTTCTAGGGGACTAATGACCTCAGCAGTTGAGTCCCATAGTGCTCAGAGCCATTTGAACCATTTTTTTTTTTTTGTGGTTAAGATGCCATAACTGAGCACTAGCAACTTATATTGAGAAACAAAAATGTTTTACACTATAAACAACATTTTTACGCAGTGGGCAATACTGAACACAGTACACAGTTAAAATATACGATATATTGATAGAACTACTATACAGGACAGGTGTCAACCCTGTGCAAGTAGCAGACATAAAATAGGCCACCCAGACGTGTTTACGATAATTTATTTTCAATTTGAAAGTACTCTATACGAACAGATAGAAGGCTTGGAAAGGGTGTCTCCCCTCAGTTCTCTTTTAGCAGAAATATTCATGGTCGAAAAACAGATCGCACATAATAAGCCTCTAAATGATAACATCAAGTAATAGTACAGATATGTAGATACTACGAGGGTTGGCAACTATTTATTCACAACCGATACGAAAGAGTTACATGTTTGCACCTTCTACTGTCCTCAAAGTAGTCACCAGCGTTGTGTAGAATCCAAACCAGCGATGTGGAAGGCAAAGTATACCATTAGCGGAGCCTGTTCTGTTGTTGGTGCGAATGGAGTACTTTACCAGTATCTCAGAAAAAAATAATGTAAGATTGTGTATTCTAATTATTGGGTGTAATTCTGTCCAGTGTGTGGAGGTTAGTTTACAACGTAAAAATAAAAAAAAAAAGAATCTTTGTTGCACACGATAAATGAGAAGTACTCAGTTTAACAGTGTCCCAGAAAAAAATATTCATTTAACCTGTAATACTGTGTAGTTTAATTATTTATTGAGCTTAACATTTCCCATTGCGTAAATTGTTATTTCAATATTAAGAAACAAGTTTGGTGCACAACACTCCACGCAGGTGAGTGTGTCTTCGCCTATAATGTTTAGTTACCCAAGAACCAGTGTATCTTCCAGACGCTATTCAGTTGTTTCCTGAAGAAGGCCTGATAAGCCGAAAATTAGTTCGAAATAACCAAAAATCTGTAAAATAAAAACAGCGTAGTCATCATTCAGCCTTAAATGTGAAATTGTTCTACGAAGAAGTAACTGAAGAATCCATAAATAAGATAATGACTTTTGCTTTGTGTCATGAATTTGTAACTCGTGTTACTTGTGGTCGGTGTGCGTTGTGACCAAGGTAGGGGAGGTAGTCGTGGTTGCTTAATCTGGATGTACTTCGAGACAGGGGCAGCGGAGCAGGAGATGCAGCAACGACAAGGAGAACCTCCACCCGTAGCCATGGTCATGCAGCTGACACGCTGTGATGCCGTGCTGGACGGGAAACTGGGAGTTCCCTGACCTACCTCAATCAAAGCAGCAGGCAGAGGTGTCACGCTGGCTGCGGTTACAGCTGTGTGGTCAGAGCAGTCAGTCGATGGACAGCGTTCTCTAGAGCCGATACGCCAAGGATCTGACAGTGGGACTTCGTTAATGGACAACGGAAGGCGCGGTCGCCGATGTGGACAGACACAAGCCAGGAATTCTCTTGGTGTCTTTTCTTGCGCAAGAAGATGGTAACTGCAGAAGAGCTGCAGATGCGTGCTCAATATTACAGTGGGGACAGTAACAGTGTGATTTATTGACCAACAGAGGTATATTGGTCGGCATAATCATGTAAGTTAGTGTATCCAGAAGGGCAAAAGCTGAACATTTTATAAGTGTAAGGACACTGTGTACAGTGCAGTGTGTAGAGGTTACTGGTGGTTGCTGGCGAGGTAGACATGCTATTGTTTCCACAAAATGTGAACCATACTGAAACTGTATCCAAGGCTGTCGGGTGTCCAGTTGTTCATATGCTTCCATCAGCACCACCTGATGATGGCGGAACGGTTATTCGCCGAAATATCGTGGAACTTCGACGATCGGATCCGGCTGGACACCCGAGAACCTCGGATACAGCACATTCGCCGAGAAAGCCTCAGATCACACATACTGAAGCTATTGTTGTTACTATGTATTAAACTATGAAGATAACACAAAACGTGTATGTCACTGTACAGAAAATTTAATTCCTAAACTTGCGTTGGCAGTATGTTAAATGGTTGATAGTACTGTTTCTAATAGTCATTAGTTGGTGAAGGCACTGGTTACTCGATCTAGATTTAGTTTGAGTACAAACGTATGAAAGTCCAACGAAGTTGTAGGCTTGTTTATCAGATTTACTACTTTTATCAACTGATTAACCATGTAACCAACCGATTATAATTTGTGATTATTGTCTTTCCAGACAAGAGGCTGCATAGTGTGATCTGCTGTGCTGATTTTGTTGGCCTCCATTATAGTATTATCGGGGGTAGTGTTTAAAATTAAAGTCATTTGTCATTGTGCTAAAGGAGTTTAAATTCTTCAATTTTGTTGTTCATATGCCCTGCCTTCAAAAACTATAATTGGGCTAAATACTACAAGTAAACCGATATATTGTTATTTCGATTATTGTTGATAATTTGCTATGTAAGAAAGTTGTTTTCCAAAGGAAGCTCACCTCTGAACAACCATATAGCCTGATTTGTTGATTTGGAAGAAAGAACCAAACAGTGAGGTCATCGGGCCCATCGGATTAGGGATGGATGAAAAAGGATGTTAGACATGCCCTTTCAAAGGAACTATCCTGGCATTTGCCCAAGCGATTTAGGGATATCACGGAAAACCCAAATCAGGGTGGCCGGACGCGGGTTTCAACCGTGGTCCTCCCGAATGCGAGTCCAGTGTGCTAACCACTGCGTCACCTCGCTCGGTCATATATCCTGAACCCCACTCCATACAAATCCGTAGTATTAAATTATGAACTAGGTATTGTGTCTGACTTTCCTGCGAGCTGTTGCCGGTATGGCTGCTAGGGAGGTGCTGGGCGTTGAGTTGCTGAAGAATGAAGTAGTGGTCGGTGGGCAGACTCCTACAGGCATCGTGGCAGAGCTATTACAGTTGTAGGTGAGTCAGCTGCCCAAGGCTAACAAGTGACATAAATTGTGTGAATCAAATTATTGATTGGTTGACTGTAGCTGACACGGAAGCTAGGATAGTGCTGAATGAGATATAAGAGAGACTGGCAGGGATAGAAGCTTTTCTTTATGAATTGTTAGCAGATTCTCCTGTACAGGCTAGCCGAAGTGATTTATCAAGGCTTTGAGTTTAGCTCAAGTTCGTTTCCGTGGTTTTCTTGTCTATGATTGAAGCCTCTTTTCTTAGTTTCTGTTTGGGACGTTACTGTTTGGCACAACCTGCGGTGTTGCCCGGTCGCGAGCAGTGACAACGAAATGTTGAACATGGTAGTTCTTTATACGCCTTGTTTACGTGGTAGAAAGCATAGCAGCATGGAACATTTTGGCCGTGTGTTGTTGCGTTTAATGTGTTTCGTGCCATTACTGTAATTATGTCTGTAATCTATGCTCGCGTGTGTCACATTCGTGGGCTTGAGAGGCGGCAATTAGTTTACCGTGGAGGAGAGGGGGGCGGGAGGGAGGGGGTGGTGGGGGCGGAATTGTGCGTGAAGCTGCAGTTGACAGCACGTCTCTCTCCCTGCTCTGTCCATCCAGCCATTACCATGAATTACGTGACCCAGAATTTTGTTGACTACCATTACAATGAACTCAGCTGAGGCAGTGATGGTCATTTGATAGTGTGTGTGGGGAGGGGGGGGGGGAATAATGGTTTGGACGTGGGGAAATAGTGGTCAGTTTACAGTGTTTGGCAATGTTGTTAATTTACATGGTGGGTTATGATGGCCAGTTTAAAAGTTGTGGCGAAGAATGTCCGTTTCCATGGTGGAGGCAATAGTAGTCCATTTACAGCGCGGCTGCCCTAACCCCCTGGCGGCAATGATGGTTAGTTAACATGGTGACTGCAGTTACCACTGGCCAAGGCGACACATTCGGCCTGCTATACCAATTGAGATAAGTCTCCGTACTGTAAGTAAAACGATTCAAGGACGTGAAATATAGATTTATACATTTTGATTCCTTATTATAACGTGCAAAACATCTCTTCAAGGGAGAAAAGATGTATTTTGGAATGTAATACTGTTGATCCATTTACAATCGATGACAGAATAAGGTGGTGAGAATTTTCGCGATATACACTGCAAAAGTGTATTGGAGGTAGCATTTTGGTATTGTCAGCTGATGTGAATCAAGATCAGGAGATGTGGAATACCACGCCATATTAATGCCTCACTACAATTTTTCTTTAAATTCAGTTTACAACAGATTACTAAAAGGTGATGCACTGTACTGTGAATGCTAAGACTGCATTATTTACACATACAGGGTGTCGCAGGAAGTATGGCCAATATTGCGACATATAACAGGTACTCTCATTTGAAGGAAGAAATTCACATGGACATCTGCCCTATTCCGAACGGTTTCCGAGATAGGACACATTTAATGTGCACTTGTTTTTAGGCTAGTGGTGGGCACGTATGTGCCTTAACCACCAAACCTGTGTTCAAATAATATAGATGCACAATCTGCAAAAAGAACTTACAGTATATTGACACTGATGGGCCAATCATTAACAAACAACAGATAATATGACTGAGAACAGAACATTTGCGGACATCTTGTGTCACTGTTCGCTGCTGTGGACTCGTATACACACCCAGCTCTGATGTTCCCCGGATTCTGTGGACGTTTATGAGCGAGCTGCTTGATTTTCCCGCAGTGCTATTGACGTCTCTATGCGCCGTGAGCCTCCGAAATCTCACTGCTGCGGACGAGTTACTTTTGTAGCTCGATGAATAAGAATGTTTCGAGTATTTGTCATAAAACACATGTGACTCCTTGCGTTCAATCATTTGCAAGAAAATAAAAAAAAATCTCGTTTCGTGACTTTGAAATGTTTATTAAATATGGCGATTGTTATGACCACATTATTCCCGATGCCCACGGAATTCAGAGAGCAGGTCTGCAGAAGCGGCGGAGTTAAAAGAAGGCAGGAGAGAGAGTTTCGAAGGTGGTGTGACATCAGCCTCCCACCTGCGTCATACTTCACCTATGTTGTGTGTTGTGTAACCTGTTAAGGAATGCTTCCGAATGAGCCTCGCCACACCAGTGACAACCTGTGTTCTATCTCTAAAACCATTCAGAATAGGGCATACGATCACATGAAGTGATATGCTTCAAATGATCGTTCCTTTCGTACTCCTGAATACTGAACATCCTTACTTAAGTAAGGGGCCCCTCCTGTAAAAGCCACACTTGATATCCTTATGATTCTGTTTCGTGTCTGAAGATATCATGTAGCATTCAGTGAGTGAAGCGGTACTGCAGAAGGCACGAAGTCTGGAGTTCCCACGCTGGCTAAGGCAGCCGGTGGACCATATGGCGTTGCCAGTGGACAGTGGTGTGGGGCGCTGTTGCTAGACATGTGAGCGCCTGTTACGTCAACAGCAAGGTACGTAGGCCAAGCACAGTAATCTTGCTTAATAAATGCCTGTTAATAAAAGTCTCTTTCTCCAATAGAGAGATTAGGAGAAGCCTGCAGGTCACAGGTATTTTCTTAGAAAACTACTACAACGCCACGAACCGATCGTCTTAGTAAACTGAATGTCGCGAGCTCTATCTTCTTATATTGTGTTTTCTACTGAAAAATTCGTGCTTGTACTCTTGTTAACTTTACTATTACAGAGATCGCCTAAACTTTATTTTTTTTTTTAATTGGTCCTGTGCGCAACAAATAACTTACTTGGTCTTTCTGCTGCCACTGCTTTATCTTCTGCATTCCATTATTTAACAAAAACATAAAAAAACCTGTTATTCATGCTCCGTGCAATGCATGTTCTGTTGGGCGGCTCCCGCTGTTGCTGCAGCTGCTGTTGCTTACTACAGCTACATATAATTCAAGCGAAAGGGTTTGGTCAAATCTAAACTCGGTAAATGATAACCCAAACAAGTAATTCCTTTTTTCAACAACTATATTCTGAAAGCGATTCGTTCTCATTCAATTAAAAAAAAAAACGCTAGAAGCTCTTTGAACAATCGCTTCATATGTAAATCTGCCAGTGGCATTAAAGCAATATTACAAATTAATCAAACTCTTGAGACTGACTGAAATACTTTTCAATTAAATATATAGTGAAACAATTCCCTGACAATTACAAAAGAAATAAATGACAAAAATCAATACTTAATCTATTCGCCTAAGAATGGTTTCCATTAAGAATTCAACTCCTATCATTATCAAAATTACCGTCTGCTGCTACGCACATACACAAACTCTTTTCTTTAAATTATTAAGCGCGCTGCAAATTATAAAAAAATATCAACTCACAGCCAAATCCTGTGTCGCTGCTGGCGGATACAGCAGTACGGCAGCTCGGCGATGACCCCTCGCCCAACACACGTGCGCACCACAGCAGGCGGGCTCCTACACTGGCTTCAAAACTGCCATTAGTTAGTCCGTGCGCTGCGAAGCGCGACAACAATATGTTAGATTCCAGAGTTTGTGTATGCGCGCTGTAGCCAACCTTTAAATCCTAAGAGAGTGTTGCCAACTCTCAAAATAAATGAATAATGTTTAAAGTAACAAAAATGTACCAACCACGACAAAATATCACGCATTTAATCATTAATAATTGCGTCAGTATTATCAGTTTATGGTGTTTAGTAAATAAATACATCATCATGGCATCCCTTTAGAACGTTAGTACAAATAGTATAGCTTCCCGCTTCATCACTTAGAATCACAGGAAGTAGAGTGCACTTTACAGAGAACCCGACGGCGGTGATACTGCTTCTGTGAGGGACATAAACTTCGAGATAAACTTCGAGACCGCCTCGGCAAAACTGGCAGAAAGTGTCCTACACAACAGCTCACTAAAATAGTCTAAGGGCAGTTTGTCTTAATCTCCGCGAAACTCGGATGGAAAAGCAAGGCCAGTCATACTGTACGCCTGTTCTACGATCCTGTACGGACTCACTTCCTAAACTAGGACAATACTGGATGTGTAGTATAAGTGGGAGGTTCTTGCACGTTGATATCCGAGTTACAGTACTAAAACAACTAAATGTGCGTGTTATTATTTACACTATTGCCAATATTTAATATCGTCACTGTCTCAGTGTATTGTAAATATGTAGGGTCTTTCAGGATGAACAATAATATATTTTAGAAAGTTCTAATAATACATGTGTATGTGTGTGGCTCAACGGCCTAACGCAAGTCTTTCAGTTGAACTTCGCTTTGCCTTCTCACATACTCCTAATGTATCCTAGTTATGTCGCCAGGGAAAGATGTTAGATTCCAGAGTTTGTGTATGCGCGCTGTAGCCAACCTTTAAATCCTAAGAGAGTGTTGCCAACCCTCAAAATAAATGAATAATGTTTAAAGTAACAAAAATGTACCAACCACGACAAAATATCACGCATTTAATCATTATTAATTGCGTCAGTATTATCAGTTTATGGTGTTTAGTAAATAAATACATCATCATGGCATCCCTTTAGAACGTTATTACAAATAGTATAGCTTCCCGCTTCATCACTTTTCAGGTGTGCCGCAGGGGAGTGTCATAGGCCCGTTGCTGTTCACAATATACATAAATGACCTGGTGGATGACATCGGAAGTTCACTGAGGCTTTTTGCAGATGATGCTGTGGTGTATCGAGAGGTTGTAACAATGGAAAATTGTACTGAAATGCAGGAGGATCTGCAGCGAATTGACGCATGGTGCAGCGAATGGCAATTGAATCTCAATGTAGACAAGTGTAATGTGCTGCGAATACACAGAAAGATGGATCCTTTATCATTTAGCTACAAAATAGCAGGTCAGCAACTGGAAGCAGTTAATACCATAAATTATCTGGGAGTACGCATTAGGAGTGATTTAAAATGGAATGATCATATAATGTTGATCGTCGGTAAAGCAGATGCCAGACTGAGATTCATTGGAAGAATCCTAAGGAAATGCAATCCGAAAACAAAGGAAGTAGGTTACAGTACGCTTGTTCGCCCACTGCTTGAATACTGCTCAGCAGTGTGGGATCCGTACCAGATAGGGTTGATACAAGACATAGAGAAGATCCAACGGAGAGCAGCGCGCTTCGTTACAGGATCATTTAGTAATCGCGAAAGCGTTACGGAGATGATAGATAAACTCCAGTGGAAGACTCTGCAGGAGAGACGCTCAGTAGCTCGGTACGGGCTTTTGTCAAAGTTTCGAGAACATACCTTCACCGAAGAGTCAAGCAGTATATTGCTCCCTCCTACGTATATCTCGCGAAGAGACCATGAGGATAAAATCAGAGAGATTAGAGCCCACACAGAGGCATACCGACAATCCTTCTTTCCACGAACAATACGAGACTGGAATAGAAGGGAGAACCGATAGAGGTACTGAAGGTACCCTCCGCCACACACCGTCTGGTGGCTTGCGGAGTATGGATGTAGATGTAGATGTAGAAAGTAGAGCGAACAACTTTCCGTTCCTGACGACAGTTTAGATCGTTGAGAAGTGAATGCTAAGTTAAAACGAAGTCTGAAAACATCTGTGGTCTGGCTGGCATTTGATCTTTTAGCCTTTCAGTTTCCAGGCGTGCGTTTTGCTGTTAGACCGCGCTGCCAATTTTTTATTGATTATAGAGATACACCTGTTAGATTTTGCTACATTCCACCTCGAACCCCTCTGTAAACGTGTGGTGTGGTATGTTAGGCAGTTTATTGAGCCCCCTGTGTTCCTGCATCATCTTTTAGCGCCCCCCTTACGTAGAAGTTCTTGAAAATGAACTTGCATCATTATTGGACGGCGTCCTTTTGGCTACGAAGACGAGACCATCTTCCTGCACATTTTTGTCATCAGGTGAGACTGAACCCAACATTCCATTGAAGATCGCTTGACAGAAATGTGCCCGTATCTTGACCACCAAGGTCTTCTAACTTCAGAGTTTTATCTGTGAGGATGCCTGGAAGGCGAAATATACAAAACAAAAAACAAACAAAAAAAAGCAAACAGCAGACACGATTAATCGTTCGGATTGTTAATATACCATCCTAAAAGAAACCCAAAACTATCTCAGAAGAAAATGGTTCAAATGGCTCTGAGCACTATGGGATTTAACATCTGAGGTCATCAGTCCCCTAGAACTTAGAACTACTTAAGTGTAACTAACCTAAGGACATCACACACATCCATGCCCGAGGCAGGATTCGAACCTACGACCGTAGTGGTCACGCGGTTCCAGACTGAAGTGCCTAGAAACGCTCGGTCACAGAAGCCGGCTATCACAGAAGAGATACAGCTGATGTCTAAATGTTTCAAAAATGACCTGGAGTTGGAGATGACATTAACGAAAGGCATTTTGAACTTTATGGTTTGCCTTCGGTAGTACTTGTTTCGCTTACATTCTAACACCTTTACATATATAGCCAATAAAAACAGGACAGTGTTATACGGAATATTTTACTGGGATTAATCCACACTTGCATCTCCTAAAAAATTTATTATTCCTTCCAATACGCCGGCCGCTACGGTCACAGGTTCGAATCCTACCTCGGGCATGGATGTGTGTGATGTCCTTAGTTAGGTTTAAGTAGTTCTAAGTTCTAGGGGACTGATGACCTCATAAATTAAGTCCCATGTTGCTCAGAGCCATTTCAACCATTTGAACTTTCCGGGACATTGCGTTACTGCTAATTGCAAATGTCCTTACCAAGTAACTCGCTCAGCCAGTTACAAACCTGCCTGAAACAGCATCAGATCTTAGAAGTAGCGCTGAACATAAAATAACAGTAGTTACTTCGGAATGAACAGACTTCTTTAGCTACGTAATTACCAAGGAGGCCTACCAGTCCGCTTGTACAGTGCAGTTGCGCCAAGGGACACACTGCCTGTGTCTCTCTGCTCGTGGGCAGACTGCGCATCCCGCTGGGGACCTTCAGATCATCAGTTTACTACTTTTGCACGTCAGGCAACCTCATTTCATTCTCAAGCAGCTGTTGTTATTAACAAATCCAACAGAACGCCTCAGGATTGCTCGGATGTTTTTCTTTAATCCGACTTGGTATGGATCCTAAATTGTCCAGCAGCATTCGAGAATGTGTTGCACTGATGTGCTATACGCGATCTCCTTATGGACAAGCTACATTTTCCTAAAATTCTCCCAATCAATCCAACTCCCTCCGCCCCCTGATCAAACATGGACGTCGCCATTGGTGGGATGGCTTGCGTGACTCAGCGATACAGATAGCCGTACCGTAGGTGCAACCACAATGGAGGGGTACCAACTGAGAGACCAGCAAACGTGTGGTTCCTGAAGAGAGGCAGCAGCCCTTACACTCGTTGCAGGAGCAACAGTTTGGACGATCGACTGATCTGGCCTTGTAACATCAACCAAAATGGCCTTACTGTGCTGGTACAACGAACGGCTGAAAGCAAGGGGACACTACAGCTATAATTTTTCCCGAGGGCGTACAGGTCTACCGTACGCTTAAACGATGATGGCGTACTCTTGGGTAAAATATTCCGGAGGTAAAATAGTTCCTCATTCGGATCTCCGGGCAGGGACTACTCGTAGGCTGCCGTCATCAGAAGTAACAAAACTGGCGTTCTATGGGTACGAGTGTGGAATGTTAGATCTTTTAATCCGGTAGGAAGATTAAAGAATTTAAAAAGGGGTATATAGTGAGGTTCTATATTGTGGCAATTAATTAAGTTCGGTGGCTGGAGGAACAGGATTTTTGTCAGGTGAACACAAAGCTATAAATACAAAATATAACAATGAATAGTACAATAGGAATGCATGTGAGATTCTATAACTAGCGTAGTCAACGCATTATCGTAGCTAAGGCACATACTAAGCTCACACATAGCACAGAAGTACAGGTTTATATACCAGAGAGCTTCAAATCCTGCCTCGGACAAGGATGTGTGTGATGTCTTTAGATAAGTTAGGTTTAAGTAGTTCTAAGTCTAGGGGACTGATGAACTCAGAAGTCCCGTAGTGCTTAGAGCCATTTGAACCATTTGACTCGAATAATTCAACAATCGCTAACACTTAGTTTAAGAATCGTGAAAGAATGTTTTATATGCGGAAGAGACCTGGAGGTAATACAGAGATTACGGAACCATATTTTAAATTTTAAGACATCTGCAGGGGCATATGTGGATTCTGACCACTACTCCTTGATTCTGAACTGCAGATTAAAAATTAAGAAACTGCAAAAAATTAGGAAATTAAGGAGCTGGTGCCTGAAAAAGTTGGAAGAACGAGAGGTTGGTGAGAACTGCAGGGTGAGCATTTGGCGACAGTTAACTAGAACTGTGGGAATGTAATACAGTAGAAGACTAATGGGTAGTTTTAAAGACATGAAATAGTGAACGCAGTAGATTATCAGATAGGGAAAATAACAAGACGTACTAGCTAGTAGAAATCCTGAATATCACAGAGGATATTGAATTTAATGAAAGGAGAATATATAAAAGTGCAGTAAACGAAGAAAACGAAAGGGAATGCAAACGTCTAAAAAATGAGACAGGCAGGATGCGCTAAACGCCTAAGCAGGAATGGGTAGAAGACAAATGTAAGCATTTAGAATCGGATTCGTATTTCACTACGGGAAAGATACCAACTGCAGGCTACTTATACAGTCCTTTGAAGAAAAGCGTAGCTGTTGTGTGGATATCAAGAAATCAAATGAAAAACTAGTCCATAGCAAAGGAGAAAAGGTGAAAAGTGAAAGGAGTGTGTAGAGAGAGTGTGGTGTCACCGCCAGACACCACACTTGCTAGGTGGTAGCCTTTAAATCGGCCGCGGCCCGTTAGTATACGTCGGACCCGCGTGTCGCCACTATGAGTGATTGCAGACCGAGCGCCGCCACACGGCAGCTCTGGAGAGACTTCCTAGCACTCGCCCAGTTGTACAACCGACTTTGCTAGCGATGGTTCACTGACAAAATACGCTCATTTGCCGAGACGATATTTTAGCATAGCGTTCAGCTACGTCATTTGCTACGACCTAGCAAGGCGCCATTATCAGTTACTATTGATATTGATTCATGTACCGTCAAGACCGACGTTCACCATTAACGGATTAAAGTTAAGTATTCCACCAGGTACGTCCGTTTTTCTAAATTCTAATTTCCTTGTCCTGTTCCAGACCTCACGCCAGCCTGCGTGAGCTGAAACGCGTGCCTTTCGGCCTCCTCTAGTAACCCGGTGTTGGCTCTCCTGCCAACCAAAACAGAGAGAGTCAATAGAAGGCAGATGAACCTGAAGGCAGCGTAATATAGAGAGAAGATGAAACTGGATATATGATGCCTAAGAAGAATTTTACAGAGTAGTCAAAGGTGTAAGTCGAAACAAGGCCCCTGGAGTTGACGATATTCCGTTAGAACTATTGACAGCTTTGGGAGATCCAGTCATGAGACAACATCTGGTGAGAAGGTGAGTGTTGTTGCATCAAACCAGAGACTGGTTTGATGCAGCTCCCCGTGCTACTCTACCCCGTGCAAGCTTCTTCATCTCCAAGTATCTACTGCAACCTATATCCTTCTGAATCTACTTAGTGTAGTCATCTCTTGGTCTCCCTCTACGATTTTTACCCTCTGCGCTGCCCTACAGTACTAAATTGGTGATCCCTTGATGCCTCAGAACATGTCCTACCAACCGATACCTTCTTCTAGTCAAGTTGTGCCACAAACTCCTCTTCTCCCCAATTCTATTCAATACCTCCTCATTAGTTATGTGAGCTACCCATCTAATCTTGAGCATTCTTCTGCAGCACCACATTTCGAAAGCTTCTACTCTCCTCTTGTCTAAACTATTTATCTTTCATGTTTCACTTCCATACATGGCTAAACTCCATAAAAAAATTTCAGAAAAGACTTCCTAACTGTTGAATCTATAATCAAGGTTAACAAATTTCTCTTCTTCAGAGACGGTTTCCTTGCCATTGCCAATCTGCATTTTATACCCTCTCTGCTGCGGCCATCATCAGTTATTTTGCCCCCAAATAGCAAAACTCATCTGCTACACGCGTGGCAGTACTGACTCTATTACTTGACTCAGAAAATACATTAAGGAAAGGCAAACCTACGTTTCTAGCATTTGTAGACTTAGAGAAAGTTGTTGACAATGTTGACTGGAATACTCTCTTTCAAAGTCTGAAGGTGGCATGGGTAAAATACAGGGAGCGAAAGGCTATTTACAATTTGTACAGACACCAGATGGCAGTTATAAGAGTCTAGGGGTATGAAAGGGTTGTTGGGAAGGGAGTGAGACAGGGTTGTAGCCTATCCCCAATGTTATTCAATCTGTATATTGAGCAAGCAGTAAAGGAAACAAAAGAAAAGTTCGGAGTAGGTATTAAAATACATGGAGAAGAAATAAAAATTTTGAGGTTCGCCGATGACATTGTAATTCTGTCAGAGACAGCAAAGGACCTGGAAGAGCAGCTGAACGGAATGGACAGTGTCTTTAAAGGAGGATATAAGATGAACATCAACAAAAGCAAAACGAGGATAATGGAATGTAGTCTAATTAAGTCGGGTGATGCTGAGGGAATTAGATTAGGAAATGAGACAAAGTAGTAAAGGAGTTGACTGGCAATGGCAAGGAAAGCGGTTCTGAAGAAGAGAAATTTGCTAACATCGAGTATTGATTTAAGTGTCAGGAAGTCGTTTCTGAAAGTATTAGCATGGAGTGTAGCCATGTATGGAAGTGAAACATGGACGATAAATAGTTTAGACAAGAGGAGAATAGAAGCTTTCGAAATGTGGTGCTACAGAAGAATGCTCAAGATTAGATGGGTAGATCACATAACTAATGACGAGGTATTGAATAGAATTGGGGAGAAGAGGAGTTTGTGGCACAACTTGACTAGAAGAAGGTATCGGTTGGTAGGACATGTTCTGAGGCATCAAGGGATCACCAATTTAGTACTGGAGGACAGCGTGGAGGGTAAAAATCGTAGAGGGTGACCAAGAGATGAATACACTAAGCAGATTCAGAAGGATGTAGGTTGCAGTAGGTACTGGGAGATGAAGCAGCTTGCACAGGATAGAGTAGCATGGAGAGCTGCATCAAACCAGTCTCAGGACTGAAGACCAAAGGAGGATATAAGATGAACATCAACAAAAGCAAAACGAGGATAATGGAATGTAGTCGAATTAAATCGGGCGATGCTGAGGCAATTAGGTTAGGAAACGAGACACTTAAAGTAGTAGAAGAGTTTTGCTATTTGGGCTGGAAGTCACTAATGATAGCCGAAGTGGGGAGGATATGAAACATAAACCGGCAATAGAAACAGAAATGTTTCTGATGAAGATGAATTTGTTAACATCGAATATAGATTTAAATCTCAAAAAGTATTTCCTGATGGTGTTTGTTGCAATTGTGTAGCAATGTATGGAAGTGATACATGGAGGACAAAGAGTTCAGACAAGAAGAGAAAAGAATTGGAATGTGGTGCAACAGAATAATAGTGATGATTAGATGGTAGATCACGTACCTAATGAGAATGTACTGAATTGAACTGTGGAGAAAAGCAATTTGTGACACAACGTGACTAAAAGAAGTGATCGGTTGATAGCACACATTCTGGTACATCGAGCAGTCGTAAATTTCGTATTGGAGAGAAGGGCGGGGGTAAAAATTGTAGAGAGACCAAAAATATGAACACAGTAAGCGTATTCAGCAGGATGTAAGTTGCAGTAGTTATTCAGAGATGAAGAAGCTTGCACAAAATAGCGTAGCAAGGAGAGTAGCACGAAACCAGTCTTCGAACTGAAAACAACAACAGCACCAAGAGATCTAAGTCGACCATTCGCCTCCCACACTACGTCCTTACGCGCTAGTTCCATTTCATATCACTTTGCATCGTTATGCTTAGATATTTAATCGTTGTGACCATGTCAAACAGTATTCGAACATTATAGGATTGTTTTTCCTACTCATACCCGTTAACTCACATTTTCCTACATTTAGAGTCTGCTGCCAATCATCGCAAAAATAGAAATAAAAATTTTCAAGATGTTCGAATGTGTGTGAATCCCTAAGGGACCAAACTGCTTAAGTAATCAGTCCCTAGACTTACACATTACTTAAACTAAATTAAACTAAGGTAAACTAACCTATGCTAAGGACAACGTACACACCCATGCCCGGGGAAGAACTCGAAACTCCGGTGGGAGGGGCCGCGCAATCCGCGACATGACGCCTGAAATCGAGCGGCCACGCCGCGCGGAAAAATAGAAATGCTGTATCGTCCTGCAGATACTCAAGAATGACTTTTTCCCGTACACTGCAGCGTCATCAGTGAACAGCCGCAATCCGCTGCTCACGCTGCCTGTCAGATCGTATATATATATATATATATATATATATATATATATATATATATATATATATATATATATATATACTCCTGGAAATTGAAATAAGAACACCGTGAATTCATTGTCCCAGGAAGGGGAAACTTTATTGACACATTCCTGGGGTCAGATACATCACATGATCACACTGACAGAACCACAGGCACATAGACACAGGCAACAGAGCATGCACAATGTCGGCACTAGTACAGTGTATATCCACCTCTCGCAGCAATGCAGGCTGCTATTCTCCCATGGAGACGATCGTAGAGATGCTGGATGTAGTCCTGTGGAACGGCTTGCCATGCCATTTCCACCTGGCGCCTCAGTTGGACCAGCGTTCGTGCTGGACGTGCAGACCGCGTGAGACGACGCTTCATCCAGTCCCAAACACGCTCAATGGAGGACAGATCCGGAGATCTTGCTGGCCAGGGTAGTTGACTTACACCTTCTAGAGCACGTTGGGTGGCACGGGATACATGCGGACGTGCATTGTCCTGTTGGAACAGCAAGTTCCCTTGCCGGTCTAGGAATGGTAGAACGATGGGTTCGATGACGGTTTGGATGTACCGTGCACTATTCAGTGTCCCCTCAACGATCACCAGTGGTGTACGGCCACTGTAGGAGATCGCTCCCCACACCATGATGCCGTGTGTTGGCCCTGTGTGCCTCGGTCGTATGCAGTCCTGATTGTGGCGCTCACCTGCACGGCGCCAAACACGCATACGACCATCATTGGCACCAAGGCAGAAGCGACTCTCATCGCTGAAGACGACACGTCTCCATTCGTCCCTCCATTCACGCCTGTCGCGACACCACTGGAGGCGGGCTGCACGATGATGGGGCGTGAGCGGAAGACGGCCTAACGGTGTGCGGGACCGTAGCCCAGCTTCATGGAGACGGTTGCGAATGGTCCTCGCCGATACCCCAGGAGCAACAGTGTCCCTAATTTGCTGGGAAGTGGCGGTGCGGTCCCCTACGGCACTGCGTAGGATCCTACGCTCTTGGCGTGCATCCGTGCGTCGCTGCGGTCCGGTCCCAGGTCGACGGGCACGTGCACCTTCCGCCGACCACTGGCGACAACATCGATGTACTGTGGAGACCTCACGCCCCACGTGTTGAGCAATTCGGCGGTACGTCCACCCGGCCTCCCGCATGCCCACTATACGCCCTCGCTCAAAGTCCGTCAACTGCACATACGGTTCACGTCCACGCTGTCGCGGCATGCTACCAGTGTTAAAGACTGCGATGGAGCTCCGTATGCCACGGCAAACTGGCTGACACTGACGGCGGCGGTGCACAAATGCTGCGCAGCTAGCGCCATTCGACGGCCAACACCGCGGTTCCTGGTGTGTCCGCTGTGCCGTGCGTGTGATCATTGCTTGTACAGCCCTCTCGCAGTGTCCGGAGCAAGTATGGTGGGTCTGACACACCGGTGTCAATGTGTTATTTTTTCAATTTCCAGGATATATATATATATATATATATATATATATATATATATATATATATATATATATATATATATATATAAGGAACCGCAATGATACTAACCCACTTCCCCCGGCATTCCTGCCTGTACCCTGGTGTCTGATGAAAGTCACCATCTAAAGCACACGCAGGGGTTCTATCACTTAAGGAGTACCTTTGTTAGTTGTGAACGATGTTGCACAGTGTCGGAACCTGGGAAGTAATTACGCAGCTGAAACTTTCGCCAACAGTGACAGTAGATGGTGGAACATTCGCTTGTAGATAAATGGTCCCCGAGTAAGGATAAAAATGGTAAATGGCGGCAAGGAGACAGCCTGGTCCGACGCTGAGATGCCACCACCGAGTCTGCTGGGATTTCAGCCGCAAGCTGAGCACCTCAGCCGTCTGACAGGGGCGCTGGAGGCGCGATTTATCTCGCTTCCTGTTCGGAAGCAAGCGTCCAGTCAGGACTATGGAGTGATGAGAAGGGGAGGGAGGAGGGAGGGTGAGGGATCAGAGGACGCTGTACAAGACGCACAGGCGTCACGCCAGTCGCCGTCAGGTGGCGAAAGCGCTGAGTGACGGCGCCCCAGATAGCGTCGCGACGGCGTGAAGAATTGTGAGCCTCAGGTCCCCGTCTGCAGCCGTCCACCGCCGTGCTCCGCAAACCCTCGAAAGTAGGCCATCCCACCGACACACACCACATTTAACTCCGGTGAGTCAATCCCGCTTCCGATGATCACAATGCACCTCTGGACACTAAAATTTAAACTAACGATTACATTTTCACACCAACGTACTCAGCTATACTACATAAGCCAGCTTACCTTATGTGGCGGAGGGTACTTATGGTACCAGCAAATCTTCGCCCCTTTCCTGTTCCATTCTCGAATAGTGAATGGGAAGAATTAGTATCGCTAAACTTTCGATTTAGCTCTACAATTCTCTGATTTCCTCGTTGTGGTCATTTCGAGACTCATATGTCGTAAGCAAAGTGTTACCCAGCTGTCCGCGTAACGTACTCTTTCGGAATTAAAGTAGTAAACCTCTCTGTGAGTAGTGGGGAGACGGCGGCGTCAGGACACTTTTGATATCAAATTGATGTGCAAATTAATTAAATTGATCAACTACACCCCCCGCCCCTGACCAACCAACACAGCAGCATGTTTAGTCAACTAAACAATAGGAGATAAAAGGACAGCCGCCCCAAGTGCAACTTGTTCATCTAAAATATAGTGAAACAGTCCCCACACGCCGCCTCCCTGGTCAGGGGGCGACCACTCACAGACTGGGCATGCTCCCAACGCCTCCAATAGGCCTGTCGTTCTGCAGCGGAGAACACCTTTATTTAACATCAACGTAACTCTTTCTTGCGATCTGTTAAACGTAATTCTTGTAAAGACTGGATCCCTCTGGAATAACAACGAAACTCCTGAGAACACTCCAGATGGGTTTTTCAAAACTCAGATGCCTGGGAAACAGGAAGCTTTCCGCCTAATGGACCGCCTCACACTACACTGTCTTCAGTATAACGCGCTCCCGTGACCACGCAACTGGGCAGTCAGCGTTATCGATGCCGACAAAGCAACACAATAGATCGCAACGGCGTCGTCCCTCAGAACAAAATCATTACAAAACAGGGCTATCTCGACCTCGGGTTGTTTGTGTAAAGGGACAGCCGCGACTTCTTTTGGAACTCGGCCACCACGCTGTTCTGAGCACTGGACTGTAAGATTTGTGTTTAACGTCAATACGACTCCTATAATAAAGCATCTATTAGAAAAGGAAAACGCAATCGTGACGATAACAAATGTCCTCTTTTGATGAAAATAGGCACAGTCCATTTTCTTTAAGTTTTATCGGCAAAATCCTATAGCTTTTTTACATTAGACTGCAGGATATAATTTGCATCTCATTTTTTGTGACGCCCCCACAAAGCGCACTACTACCGATCAAAAATGATCATCAGAGACAAATCCACCCTGAGTAAAATCAGGAAAAGAAACATTGACTATTTTTCTGCGAAAATTTCCGATCACTGCAGAATGTCCTCGTTACCTCGGAACCATCATCAAAGTAAAGAAAAAGCGCGAACTCCAATGAAAAAAAAAATCTATATCAAGCAATTTCTTTCAGCTTGATGGACAAATTACAGGACCTGAGCGCACCTCTCGCATTCAGTGTCTGTAAATAAACCGTCATACACATGCACATTTCAGACACGTGAAATAACATTAGAAAATACAATCTTTCACACCATTGACTCACATTCAGACACGTGAAATAACATTAGACAATACAATCTTTCACACCGTTGACTCACGTGTCAGAAAAAAAAACACACTCATTTTACGTTCGACAACAAGGAGCTATAATTCAAGAGGACGTAGCCGTTTTGTCCTCTGTGGCATTTCCCGTTTTACCAAAGCATTGCTATATGATGCAAGCATTTACGAAACAAATCGTGCGAGCCTGTCTCGCCCTGTGTAGGTGTGAGATTGAAATTTCATTAAAAGATATCACTGCAATGAAAAAAAAAGAAAAATGAAATGCCTGTCAGGAATCATTCCATGGTGCCCTAGCCAACCCACCAGCTGACACATCACTGAAATCTTTTTGATAGGCTAAGTTATTATATTGATCATGAGAGTCAGTTTGCATGGCGAGTAATTTTTTTTTTCAGTAGTTGGATTATACTCACCAGGTAGCTCATATGGGAATCCGTGGAGGGGAGATGATGTTCTTTTCGAGGAACACTATTGTGAACAGTCATTTGAAGCTGACCGCAGAGGGATTCTACAGCCCACACCTACATTTAGCAAAAGGACTAACCTCTTAAAAACACGATCGTAGCAACTATGTTTAGAATACATTAGTTTTTCGTTCCATAGATCCGTGCTGAAGAGATCCTCGTGGATGTGGAACATGTCATTTTTTTAAAAGCTGAAATAATAATGCTAATATTATGAATATATACAATACATCATTTGTTTCTTTTAAAACATTCGTTATTGGAGTAGAAGGAGTTGGCCACTAGTAAGTCTTTCAGGCTCCTTTCAAACTGATCTTTATTTGTAACTAGATTTTTTATGTTTGCTGGCAAATTATTGAAGATGAGTGTTCCTGAGTAGTGGACCCCTTTTTAAGTCCTTGTGCAGATCATTTTTGTTCCTGGTATTGTATGTATGAACTGTGCTGTTTGTTGGAAAAAGAGATATATTTCTAACACAAATTTCATTAAGGAGTAAATATACTGAGAGGCAGTAGCTAGTATACCCAGTCCTTTGAAGAGGTTTCTACAGGACGTCCATGAATTTACTCCACAAATAATACATATTACACGATTTTGGACTCTGAAAACTTTTGTTGGACTTGAAGAGTTAGGGCCTACCCCAAAATATTATACCATATGACATTATGGAATGAAAGTGGGAAAACTATGCAAGCTTTTTCATTTTTATGTTGCCTATGTCAGTTAACACTCGAATTGCAAATACAGATTTGTTAAGCCGCTTCTGCAGTTCTGTGGTGGGCTCCTCCCAACTGAATTTATTATCAAGTTGTAATCCCAGGAATTTAAGACTGTCAACCTCTTCTATCTGCTCTTCTACATACTTCATGCATATGCTGGGTGGAAACCTCTTACAGGTTCTGAACTGCATATAGTGAGTCTTCTCGAAGTTTAATGTCATTGAGTTGACTTTAAACATTTAATTAATATCCATGAAAATATCATTAACAGATCTTTCTAGAACTACACTCGACATACTATTTCTTGCAATACTTGTGTCATCTGCAAAGAAAACGAACTCTGCTTCTGGCAGTGTAACTGATGAGAGATCATTAATGTACACAAGAAAAAGCAATGGCTGTAAGATGGATCCTTGTGGGACACCACATGTAATTTCTTTCCATTTTGTTGATGACTGATGACTTAATTCACTAGTCCCTTGCACTGACACTCTTTGTTTCCTGTTAGCGAGGTATGACTTGAAACATTTTGCAGCACTGCCTGTGACACCATAGAATTCTAATTTATTTAAAAGGATGTTGTGGTTCACACATTCAAATGCTTTTGACAAATCACAGAAAATACCTGCTGCTTGTGATTTGTTATTTAATGAATTAAGTACATTTTCACTGTAGGTGAAATAGCCTTCTCGATATCAGAAACCTTCAGAAAACCAAACTGTATTCTTGATAATGTTATTTGTGGTCCGGTTGTTGAGAATGCTGGCAAAAGTGAAATATGTCTGTAGTTTGATGGTATCTCCTTATCCTCTTTCTTGAATAGAGGCTTAAAATCTGCATATTTTACCCAGTCAGGAAATGTCCCAGTTATAACTGACTGGTTACACAAGTAACTTTGAATTGTACTAAACTCACAATAACATGCCTTAATTAACTTTGTTGATATTTCATCATAACCACTTGAATGCTTCGTTTCTAAAGATTTTATTATGGAAGTTATTTCTTTTGGTGAAGAGAGTTTCAGATATTCAAGGGCATTATTTACTGATCCTGACAATCCCATTCTATCAGTAATGGATATAAAGTAGTTGTTAAATTGATTTGCCATACTTTGCCCATCGGTTAATAATGTGTCATCTACCCTTAATGCTATTAGCTCCTGTTCCTTTCTGGTTCTACCAGTCTCCTCTTTCACTATATCCCATATTGTTTTTATTTAGTTCCCTGACATTGCTACCTTCTTCTTGTAGTGCATTTGTTTAGATGGCTGAATTACTTTTTTTAATATTTTACAGTATTCCTTGTATTTAGCTAAATCATCACCATTGGAGCTATTCTTGGTCGACAGATACATTTTCCTTTTTGTCTTTTAGGAAATATTTATTCCTTGTGTAATCCATGGTTTTATTATAGACTTCTGTTTAATTTGAGTAACGTTTAGAGGAAAACATGGTACTGACATTGTTCATGAATATGTTATACTTTTCATTCATGTCATGAACACTATTAACGTCTCTCCAGTTCATGTCTTTGAGTAGTTTTCTAAAACACTTAACTTTGGTTGACTGACTACTCTCCTGTACCCTGATTTAGCAGCCTTGATAATCTGCTTAGAATTTACTTCTAAAACAAGGAGCTGCATGTCATCATATGATAGTCCTTTGATTTGTCTATGAAAATGGTATCAATGGCTTTCCTTGTGGATTTAGTAATCCAAGTTGGAAAGTTTACAATGTGAGTTAGATTGAAAGACAACATTACTATTTGCAGTAAATATTTACTGGGAGATTGCATTAGAAAATCTGTATTAAAGTCACCAGCAATCAAAATTTCTTTGTTTCTTCCTGTTAAATAACACCAAGACGCTTCTAGATGATTTATGAATAGATTATAATTTCCTGCGGGTGCTCAGTAAATAGTTACTATTATATAGGATCTGTCATGGCACTCTACTTCTGTTGCACATGCTTCTAGATGCTGCTCTAAACAGAATTTATTAATGTCAATGTTCTTGAATTTATGGCAGTATTTAATAAATGTGGCAACTCCTCCTCCAGCGATATCTACTCTGCAGACAACTTTGAACGTGGTTGACGTTTGCAGCAACCATATACACAAATTTGAAATACATATAAAAACCTGCCAACCAGTTGCATAGATTTTCTATATACCTTGACCAGCTTTCGTCAACTCTAAGGGTGACTTCATCACAAGGTAAAGTAATTACCTATAAGGAATATGTCAGATTAAATATCTTATCTATTAAAAGTTTACATTAATGTAAATGAGTGTAAAACAAATAGTACTTACATGAAGAACATATCATCAAAGATGTACAGTGATTTAAGAGCTGAGTTGCTCAAGTCATACATTAAATATAAGACATCATATTCTTCAAAAAGTCAAACATTAAAACATAAGTAACATCGATGTGGTGTGAGGAGACTGACTGTGTGGCAACTAGTCACGCTGCTAAGTAAATGTAATGGAGGGCGCACCATAAGCGGGCCACTAGTAACGTGAACAAAACAATTTTGTATATTAAACATTTTCTGAAGTAAATCATACGTATAGCCAATATAACTTTTAACAAAAATTAATTTTACAAATTATTAACATTTATAAATGAGCTTCAAATGGGATAAAATAGTACAAAGTTCGCTATGTTTTCGTAGCACAGGTAGAACCAGAGTTAAATACGACTAAATTATATACGTAATGAAGAACATCAGTTCATTATATGACACAAAATTTGAAAAGCAAGCTTGGATAACTAGAGCACAGAGGTCATCTGATGTGTTAGTAATGAGCGTAACTTAACAGAGGTAAAATAATGTTTCTGAAAAGGAGGAGAGAATCTGGATTCTAAGTATCATAAAACTGAGAGCACCGGTTTAAAAGCACTAAAGAAATTTCTATTTTTCAGCTGTTCTTGTTCATTCATCATGGTATCTTTATTTGTGTGTGCCTGAAAATTTCAGGTTCTTCCAAGACATCGAGTTTTCTCCCTTTATTTTCTCTATGCAGAAATCTGATTTCGGTTAACTCTTTGGGGTTATGCCATGTTATGAAAAGATGTTCTGCAAATGTTGAATTGTGCACATTAGTGCCTTTCTTGCCTAAAAGATGTTCTTTGTATCTTATGTTGAAAGCTCTGCCCGTCTGTCCAATATAAAATGCTGGACATGTATTACAGAAAATTTTATATACCCCTGAGCCATGTAAAGGTTCGTTTGAAGCTTTTGGATTATGAATCAAATGTTTTTGTAAATTATTATGTGTGGAGAAAGCAATCTTGCAACCGCATTTTTTAGTTAACAGACGATGAATCCTATACAATATGTTACCAAAAAAGGGTATTGAGATGTACTTTTTATCATTATTATTAGTTTGACCAGTACCTAAAGTGGTGACTCTTTCTTTAGTATTTTCTTTAATGATGTTTTCCACTAGTGAGGGTTCATAGCCGATATTAAATGCTATTGTCTTAATTAAATCAATTTCTTTCTGTAGTTTTTCTGGTGATAAAGGAGTAACCACGGCAGTGAATTGCTGAATGAAAGAAAGCTTTCTTATGAGATTGAGGGTGTGTTGAGTCTGTAGGTACGATATGATCAGTACTCGTGGGTTTTCGAAAAATGTCAAAAAATATTTTATTCTCTATTATCGCCAACTTCAGATCTAGGAAATTTAATTCGCGACGTTCATTTTGTATCACATACGTGAAAATAATTTTTTCATGGAGTTTATTGAACAAATTGTCAGTTGATCTACTCCTTCATTAGTGCCATTGTAAATAATCAAAATGTCATCTACGTATCGCGAATAGGATAAAATACCCAATTCTGTAGAGTCGTACCTACTGAAGAGCGAATTTATGAAAATTTCAGCTTAAATTCCCGCTAGCGGATTACCCATTGCTAGGCCGTCAAGTTGTTTATACAGTTTGCCATTAAACTCGAAGGAGTTATATTTTACTACCAATGACAACAAACGTATGAGATCAGTAATCTGTATGTCTGTTACATCTTTTTTATAGGCTACGAAGGATATTCTCCACAATTTCTATCTTATACAGGACTGGTACATTAGTGTAAGGGTTAGTAGTGTTGAACGATATTAACTTTGGCTCCTGATTACATTCCAAATATTTTATCTTATTAATCAGTAACTGGCTATTCATTATTGAATAATTATTCTGAAGTACGTATGATTTTTTAATCTTGTCGTGAAGGACCTATGCAACCGGTTGGCAGATTTTTACTCTGCAGAAGTAGGAAGCTAGCTTAAATCCAGTTTAACATATCCATATCAGTGATCACTTGAAGTTCAGAGAAGCAGATTATGTCAATTTGGTTAGATGAATTCATTTCATCAATACAGATGAGTAGTTCATCAACATTATTTCTGAGCCCCGGAATGTTCTGGTGTAATAAAGATAACTGATACTGTATACTAATGGGATTATAACTGCTTTGGCGAAGATGAACTGGCAGTTTGTGATTACTTTCTGTTAAACATTGTTTAAATGGAGGCTGTATGCTAAAATCTCACTCCATCTGTTTTCGCAAACTGAGTGTGTCTGCCAATCTCTCTTAAAACGCGTTTTCTTTCCCCTTTCCCAGTCCTGAAAAAGGCATCCCTCTGACACCTGTGACCACTGGTATTTTACCACTTGTAACAGTGTCCCCCCTTAAGTTTTCTGCAATCAACCCAGAAAGTTTTCCCTTCCCTTCCCTTCCCTTTCCTATTGAGGTGAAGGCCATGTCTAATATAGTCCCACCTATCGATAGCATCCACAGGAATCAAACCAATATGGGACCCTATATCCATCCTAATCAGCCACTCCAACTCCCAGTTCACCCTCCTGACAGAAGAGTTCAAATGGTCTCAACACAGACACAAATCCCACACTCGCATGCTTCGCTACTGTCAGTATTGGGGCAACCTGCATTCTGGCCCACTCTGCATTGTTCCCAGATGTATCAAAGATGGCATGAGTGACATCATCCAATATGGCGGATTTTGGTGGAAAGTTTGAATTTTGGTGGGAAGATAGGTCAATCGGGCTACCTCTACTAAACTAACCCCCTCCCCTCCCATCCCCCAGAAAAATGACGTGAAGTTCAAATTCCAATAGGACAATGCAATACACCTCTACTAACCGAACAAAATGGCAGGAAAGGAAGGTCACCTCCACTAAACTAAATCATCCGACATCCACATCTCCCAGAAAAATGCCGGGAAGCTCAAATTCCAACAGGATAGTGTATCACACCAGAGTTACCTGTACTAACCTAAGAAAATCGCAGACAGAAAGGTCACTTGGGCTACCTCCACTAACCTAAGCCATCTGACCACCACCACATCTTAGGAAATAGCTGGGAGGGGACTCAACCTGTGCTGGGCTGCTGGAGAGAGGAAGGAGTGTGCTTTATTTATTTATTTTGGAACAATTTATTTAGGGATGGAGTATATTTATCTCAGTGATACCGAACACATGCTCTGAAATGCTTGGGGTCATGCCACACAGCACACATACCTGCAAACTACTCCTAAATAACTCATGCATAATGCTCTGCAAACGCACTTGCTAATGGTAAACACCCAAAATATTGCATTTCTCAGCCTACAGACCTGCAAACCACTCGTAAAATAATGAAATTCATTTATGTCCAGAGGCCCAAACAACTCGTTAATCGTCGAAATAATGATCCATCTAAAAGAATCTGCAAACACGCTTGCTAATCGTCAACTCTCGAAATCATGCACCAGTCTTTATTTAAACAATCTGAGGCAGTAGCTCCATCCATTGTGTTCTCCATGAGGTCCAGAGTCCAACTCACCTAGAACACTGTACTGCCATTAGAGGGCACTGTCGTCCTTTGCGTGACAGAATCCAAATGGCTGCTGTGACGTCAGCTGATGATGCAAGTACCATCATCCAAGATGGCGGTAAACAGTGTGTTCATCATGAGGTCTGAACCTAGAACACAGTATCACCACCAGAAAGCACTGTAGTCCGACCCATGCTGTAATAAAACATGGTGGGGGGAAAAGGTGGGAAATAGTGTGGTTGCCATGGGGTCTGGAATCCAACTAACCTAGTACACAGTACTGCCACCAGAGGGTGCTGTCATCCATTCCATTCCATTCCATAAGTCTTTATTTTGCAGACACTGTCTCCTCCATGAAATCTAGTGTCCAACTGACCTAATACACTGTACAGCCATTAGAGGGTGCTATCATAACTCCTGTGAAGTGATCCATGAGGGTGGTCTGGAGGGGGAAAATGGCTCGAAAATGACAGCCTGCACTGGGTTGCTGGAGAGAGTAAGGAAGTGGTGTACTTTATTTATTTTGGAACAATTTATTTATGGATGGAGTATATTTATCACACTGACACAAAACACATCCTTCAGATAACGCCACACAGCCTACAGACCTGTAAACTAATCCTAAATAATGGTCTGCAGAACTGCAAACAACTTCTAATTTATTGAAATAATTTCGGTACAGACATGCACACTCCTAAATAATGCAGTACACTGATGTGTAGACATGCTTAGTGCTCATAAACTGTCCAAATAATGCATAATGAGCCGGGCACTGTGGCCAAGCAGTTCTAGGCACTTCAGTTTGGAACCACACTGCTGCTACGGTCGCACATTCGAATCCTGCCTCAGACATGGGTGTGTGTGATGTCCTTAGGTTAGTTGGGTTTAAGTAGTTCTTAGTCTAGGGGACTGATGACCTCAGATGTTAAGTCCCATGGTGCCTAGAACCATTTGAATCATTTTTACCGCATAGTGCAGCCTACAGACCTGCTCGCAAAGTAATGCAACAGATACACAAACAATGTATGCAGACACTGTCCACCATCTGCAGTCCATTGTACCACACAGGAGGCTACCGCTCATGCTCCCAGAAGTCAGGATGCACTGACACACCCCACAAAGTGACACACAGATGCCCATTTGGGTCTGGCACACATGAGGTGGCAACATCCATTTCATACTTGGTAGCTCACAAATACGTATCGAGATACGTGATCACCTAGGCGCCATTGATGACGCGACCAAACGGGAGTGAATACTTATACACAGAGCGCAGACACTCCAAAGTGGGCTGCATGTGCATGTGTTCACCGCTACACTCCCTCTATCTGTAGTCCAGCGAAGAGCTAATTGTTGAGTGATGCTGCAGAAATCTGTTCCAGAATACCACAAGCTGCTTTCTCCCTAGCAAATCTAACGGACCGTGCATGATGTGTGGCAGGTGCGTCGCCGCACATAGCTACATATCATCGCAAGCGCATCTAGCAACGTCCTCAATGTTATACTAAAGCCAAATGTCCATCTAAAATAATAACCAAGTAATTTCATAGTGCCCCAGAAATACTTAACAAGCACATTTGTAGGAGTTTTCGTGATGTCTCAGCTTGTATGCACTCAAAATCCTGCCCTAAAAGAACCAGTTTACGAAAATAGTGCAGAATAACATCGAATGCACTCTTCCCAGCGGTCCTAACATGATATCCCGCCCATCACGTGTTACCTTTCCTGCTTTCAACACACACAAACGTTCCCACCCCTATGTAGGGACTTACAGTGGTAAAATTATTTTGCACAGATCGCTAAAGTGCATTGACAGTTAAACATGAAGTTGTCCATATATTATCAAATACATATGAGACTCATAAGGATATTGGAAGCCAAGAACGTATTTACCAGTGCAACTACAATTAAATATTACGATTACTGCTACAGTCTGACACCGGTCGATGTACAGGTATTGTCTCCTCTTAACGGCTGTGCTACTGGAACGAATCTCAGTATTTATAGCGCACATAATTTTCCACGTAAAAAATCTCTCGCGGTTATCGATGTGCTGAATCTATACATACCTCACAACAGGACACACAATCCTCTTCTCTAGTCATGCCACAACATAAACCACAGCAACTTAACAATGCCGTACATACACATTTTACACAACATAAGCCACGTTAACTTCGCAATGCAATGAATACACATTTTACACAAACAGTGCAGTTATCTATTATATCTGTACAACACCCGAAAAAATTATGGTATACCTACACTCACACTGGCTATATGCCACGATGCTCCTCAGTCCTTGGGAAGTACCATCCACCTTTTTTTTTTCTTTCTACAGACGAGAATTTCAGCGACAATAAACTATTTTTCAAAGATCGCCATATTGCAGCGACAACTAAACCTCGCAAAGTGCCATACATATCGTCAAATATGGAAAGACTCTTACTCAATTATACTGCTCTCCCACTGATGACAGGAGCTTGGACACAAGAACACAAATAATTCCGAATCTATACAATGGAAATTATTTCTCAACAAATCCGAGTGTTGGAGTGTAGGAATGTATCTGAGTTAACTTTGCCATCCTCTAGACGACTGAATACCGAACTAATACTTAGTGTGTGTTGGATAGCTATCATGATGAAGTGGAAATCTGAGAATTAAGGTGGAGGTGCGTTTGCATTGAACTGTTATTCCCTCCCATGTAAATTGTTCGGTTGACTGCTGCTGCACATGTCGCACCTTTATTCCGTTGAGAGAAGACCAATTGTGGGGCATGCATGTAGCAGGTGAAAGAGACGTTTCTTTGTTTTCTAGACATTAGAAACATCTTAGTTGGCTCGTAAATTATAGGGATGATTTTGAATCTGTTACATCAGTGAGATCGGTATTCATGGGTGGAAATATAATTTTTAGATTGTTTGTCTCTAGTTACTCAGACGTCTAGAGCATGCTCCACCTTTCTTAGGTTTTGGGTTTGTGGAGAAATAATTTCCAGCGTATCTTCGGAATTATGTTGTGTGAGGGGTCGGCAGGCTACTGCTGTGTGCTTGATATCGAGAAGTACCTCAAAAATGATATAAAATTATGGCAAACGATGCAAAAATACTTGTGTTCTTGTGTCCAAGCACCTGTCATCAGTGGGAGAGCAGTGTAATTGAGTACGAGTCTTTCCGTATTTGGCGGTATGTATGACACTTTGCGAGATTTAGTTGTCGCTGCAATAAGGCGATCAGTGTAAAACAGTTTATTTCCGCTGAAAGTCTCGTCTGCAGAAAGAAAGAAAAGGCAGACGGTGCTTCCCTAGGAATGAGGAGCATCGTCACATACAGCTGGTGTGAGTGTGGGTATATCATATTTTTTTCGGGTGCTGTACAGCTACAGAAGATAACTGCGCTGTTTGTGTAAAATGTGTATATACTGCATTGTAAAGTTACTGTGATTTACGTTGTGGCATGACTAGAGAAGATGACTGACTGTGTGCCCTATTGTGAGGTATGAGTAGATTGAGCACATAGACAACCGCGAGAGATTTTTTATGTGGAAAATTAAGTACGCTATAAATAGATTCGTTCCAGGAGCACAGCCGTCAGGAGGAGACATTACCTGTGCATTGATCGGTGTCAGACTGTAGCAGCAATCGTAATATTTAATTGTAGTTACACTGGTAAATATGTTCTTGCCTTCCAATATCCTTGTGAGTCTCGTATGTATTTGATGATCTATAGACAAATTTATGGGTTTAACTGTCAATGCACTTTAGCGATATGTGGAAAAAATGTTACCGCTGAAAGTCCCATCTGCAGAAAGAAAGAAAAGGTGGATGGTGCTTCGATACCAACAACTATAATTCGGCGGGTAAGTTCGATAAGAGCCATTCATAATGCTCGTTTCATTCAGATCCTTTGTGCTGGGATACAGGAGCCTCTACATAGCGATGGGAACGTTTATGTATGTTGAGAGCAGGAAGGCTATCACGTTAGGAGCGCTGGGAAGAGTGTATTAGACATTATTCTACATTATTTTCGTAAACAGGTTCTCTTAAGGCAAGAATTTCCGTGTATACAAGCTGAGACATGAAGAAAGCGAGCATTAACTATTTCTGGGACAGTATAAAATTTCCGCAAGGTCGACTCAGTTCTGTTTTTTTTTTTTTTTTTACATAGTCATGTGACATGAGTATAAGATTGAGAAGATTGTTAGATGCATTTGCGAAGGTTTGTAGCTACTCTGTCATCAATGGTAAAGACAAGTGCTGTCTCGAGGTGTCTCGCATATGAGGGCTGTGCCTTAGAGTTCTGTGACATCAGTATAACGGTGGCTGCATACCTGGAAATAGATGCAACTTTCACCTGTGTCCGGCGGCGGCTCGTGACTTTGACAGCGCACACATCTCTGGCCGGTCATGCCAGCATCGGTGCCTAGGTGAACACGTATTTGGATAGGAATTTCTCTGGTGTCAAGTATGAATGGGATGTCGCTGCCTCATGCCTGAGGGAATCTGTGTGTAATTTGACACCTGACGGCTGCGTCACTTCGAATGGGTTTCCACTAACCTCCAGTGCACTCTACTGGATAGACGTAGTGGACGGTGTGTGTGCATTGATTGTGTGTCTGTTGCATTATTTTGTGAGCAGGTCTGTAAGCTGCCTGTGCGTTATTTGGACAGTTTACGAGTAGTGAGCGTGTCTACACATCACTGTGCTGCATTATTTAGGAGGAGTCTGCAAGTGTGTACTGAAATTATTTCAGTAAATTAGCAGTTGTTTGCGTGTCTGGAGAGCGTTATTTAGGACTAGTTTAAACATTCGTGGGATGTGTGGTGCGACCCCAGGATTAACAGAGAATGTGTTTCGTATCATCGTGCTAAATATACTCCATCCCTAAATAAAATGTTCGAAAATAAATTGAGTACACTCCTTCCTTACTCTCCCCAGCAGCTCAGCGTAGGCTGAGTCATTTTCACTCCATTTTCTCCCTCCAGACCACCACCTGGGATTAGGTCACAGGAGGGATGACAGCACCCTCTGATGGCAGTAATGTGTACTTGGTCAGTTGGAGTCTAGATCTCGTTGTAGAGACATTGCTTGCAAAATAAAAACTTTTGTTCATCATAGGCAGAGTCGTTTTCCCACCATTTCCCCCCACCATCTTCAATGACATCGTGCGCTGTGCACATTAGTACACGTTAGTGCACGTTGGTACACTTCAGTACACGGTAGTGTATATTATCCCGACAGCATCGGTTGGTAAAGGTACGTGACAGTCGGTTGAGGACCGTGGTGGAGACTTTAACTATTCCCTTCCAATTCCAGGTCGGCGTGGGATTCATGAAAATCCATTCCAAGTCCATGATAGCGCTCTCTGGTTGTGTCAATACGTACTAAGCCTCGGGGAGAACACTGAATGCTGCTATCTTGAGTAACGGTAGTTGCGTCATCAGATGACGTCACTGGCGACAGTGCCCACTGCTGGTTATTATGTGTACTAAGTCTGTTGGAGTCCAGACCTCATGGCTAACACACCGGATGTTGGTGCTGTCTACAATTGTTTAAATAAAACTCGTGCATGATTTCGATAGTTGATAATTAGCAAGCATGTTTGCAGAGTCTTTTAGATGGATTGACAATTTAGGAGTTGTTTGGCTCCCTGGGTGTAAATGTGTTGCATTATTTACGAGTGGTTTCCATGTATGTAGGCTGTGCAATGCATTATTTTGACAGTTTACAATTAGCAGACATGTGTGTAGAGCATTATACATCAGGTATTTAGGGGTAGTTTGCAGGTTTGTATGCTGTGTGGAATGACAGAGCGTGTGTTCTGTACCACTGTGATAAATATACTCCATCCTTAAACAAATTGTTCGAAAATAAATTAAGTACACTCATTCCTCTCTCCAGCAACCTAGTTCAGGCTGATTCATTTTCCACGAATCCCTAGGAAGAGGTGGCGGTCGGGTGACTGAGGTTAGTCCAAGTGTCCTTCCTTTCCAGCAATTTTCTTAGCTTAGTAGAGAAACGCCAAGTGACTTATCTTCCTACCAAAATTCAACCTTGGCGCCAGTTCCTAAGAAGAGGTGGCAGTCAGGTGACTTAGGTTAGTTGAGGTAGGCCAGGTGACCTATCTTCCTGCGATTTTCTTAGGTTGGTAGCAAAACCCCAAGCGACCTTTCTTTACAGCCAAAACTTGGAGCCAGTTCCTAGGAAGAGGTGGTGGCCAGGTCACTTAGGTTAGTGGAGGTAGCCCAATTGTCCTATCTTCCCACGACTTTCTTAGGTTAGTATAGGTAACTGTGGTGTGATACATTATCCTGTTGGAATAATGGACTTCCCGCCATTTTTCTGGGAAGGGGAAGGGGTCGTGGCACTTTCCCGCCAAAATTCAAATTTCCCGCCAAAATCCACCATTTTGAATGATGTCATGGCTGCCATCTTGAATGATGTTTTGTGCTGTTACCGAGTCTACACGCCGCCATCTTGGATGACGTCATAGCTGCAATTTTGGATACATCTGGCAACAATGCAGAATGCACCAGTATTGCTTTGTTCCAATACTACCACAGCTGTTAGCGAGATCAGTTTTAGAAATTTTACCTGGTTTGCCGTAATTTCAATGCCAGCCAGTGACACAGTAGAACACTTCCCAATTTCTAAATCATCGCCAAATCACCCCTACACCACTTTGCAAGTACCATATACTAGACTGTGTATGCAGCTAGATGACTGTGCAATACATCCAGTCGACGATTTACACCAAATTATACCAGACACCATGCTATACTGATGCAAAGATGTTACCTACATATTTCCAGCACATCAATTGTAGCGCAGAATTTACAATTACGACTGGTCCTGTTTCCCCGTGTGGATGGGCGCCACGGAGTATTGTCACATTTGTGGGATAAAGTTGGAGATTGTCAGATCCCTCCCACACTGTCCTTGACCAATCCTTCCTGGAGCACTAATCTTACCCACGGCACCCATCCAAAAGCACAAGGTCTCTCCAGATGCATGTGTGCCGAGGAGGCTCACACCTCTTCTCGGTGTATAGTATACATGAAAGTGTTGTGTTGCTGTAACGGTCGGTTTACACGTAATGGATGTCCGTATGGAGTATCAAACATTCCACGTAAATCAACTGTGCAATCAATTCTGAAGCATTATTCTACTGTCTGGAGTTTACAGCAGGAAGGTACCGGTACGAGAGAAATGCTCATAGTGCATAAATGCAGACTCCAGTGACTACACGGTGCCTGCCGGAGTGGCCTGGCGATTCTAGGCGCTTCAGTCTGCAACAGTGCGACCGCTACCGTCGCAGGTTCGAATCCTGCCTTGGGCATGGATGAGTGTGATGTCCTTAGGTTAGTTAGGTTTAAGTAGTTCTAAGTTCTAGGGGACTGATGAACTCAGATGTTGTCCCATAGTGCTCAGAGCCATTTGAACCTTTTTTTCTGATTACACCGTGTTGCACCTAAAAATGCTATATTGTTAAAGCCACACAGTTCCTGAAGTATTAGTTGTGTGAAATGCAACGCTCTTAATACTCAAATGGAGGATATATTAGTCCAACATCACACGCACAACCACCCTGCAAGTATGTTACCACATTCACTATGGTGAGAAATATTTAAACGATAAAACTACTTTCTGCTACACTATCCCGGTTCCCTAGGAAGGTATCGTCAGTGTGTATACATCTCTGGAACTGGTTACAAACCATCTAGAACGAAGTCTGGAGACGGTTGTTCTGTCTCTTAGGAAATTAATGGATTTTATATGCCTTTTTAAGTGGGAAACGTACGTACCCTCAATCGCGGTTCCCATATCTGTCGTGCGTATCACAAGTAACAGTAGTAGTACGGTTTTGACGCATGTGGCTGTCTCACTAGGAAACAGAGCGGAGAAAAACTGACTTGAACATTTTGGATAGCTGATACATTGAGGTACCACACACATGCTACCGCAGGAACATGCTCACGAAGAGGCAGCACCTTCTTACGGGGGAGTAAGCGCCATGATCAGTGGACAAAGGAGGGAGCTGTAACAGTCTTGTTCCTACTTACAGTAGCATCACCACGGCTCTCCTAGCATTCCTCATGCACAAAGAAGTCCCGGTCTCGTGTTAGAGAGCTTTAATCATATAGCAATTTCATCCTTTCACCACATCTCTCGAGTACACCCCCCTCACACTACTGAAGATGATAGATGTGACATCGAAGACTTCAGGGAATGGTTTAAGTCTGATAAACGCAATGATTCTTCTCTTTACTACTTAAGGAGTAACACTGTTTGTGAGAACCAGTCGTTATTCGGAAATATGCATATTCGACTGCACGTATTAGAACGCAGTTATGGATCGGGATGCATATGTCTTGCTTGGTTTAATATAATGCCCCTGTGTAATACATATTTCGCCTTTGTTGGAGTGTGCGTTACGAAAACCCAAGTAGTCTACAGGGGTGGGGGGAGGAGGGGGAGGAGATTTAGAAGTGAATGTAGCCAGAGAAAAATTTTTAAGCTTTTCTCAGTCGAGTGACCGAGTACTCCCCAACCCTCCTCAGTTCCCCGTATTTCGTGGTACTTTTTCTCCAATTTTATGTATTCGCAGTCAGTTTAAGTAATTTTGCAAGTTCTTTTTTCGCAGGTTTACATATTTCGTCGTATTTCCTCCAATTTGACGTATTTCCAATCGGTTTGTCTAATTGTACCAGGTTTTCGTCGATTTTTATGGATTTTATGGTTTTTCGTGATTTTTTAAATATTTTACCGTAAGTATATGGACATGTGGCAGACACGCCCTTGCGTTGTTGATTTTATAGGGGGATATTTGCTTGTCCTATACAAATGCCTTTTAAAAAACTCTAAGAATTCTTCTTTTGCTGATGATCTACACGCACGCATTTTGAATAGAAAGATCATGAAAAGTGTAGTAACACTCTCCTTTTACCTTGATGAGACTCGGCGAGTGCTACAGATTGGAAACTCGTACTCTGAAAATAAATCCGTGTACTGTTGCAGCACATCAGAGATCTTGTCTGCACACTCATGTAGCTACGCACTTGATGGAAACGCAAAGTCTGACACAGTTTACACGTATGTGAAGGACATCAGCGGGAAGACAGTCAATATACTCACTTTGCGACTGCAAAGGTAATTTTACCGATGACAACGCAACTAAAGCGGAGCTGCTACACACCATTTTCCGAAATTCCATCATCGAAAAAAGTTGCATTGCAGATGCTGAATAAAGACCGGTTGCCAACGTGAGTAATTTCAAAAGTAGACTCCCTAGGTGTAGCGAATCAACTTAAGTCACTGACATAGACAAGCCTTCTGGTCCAGATAGAATACCAGTTAGTTTTATTTCTGAGTTCTCTGACGGAAAAACTCCGTTTTTAGCAATCGTATGCATCCGCTCGCTTGGCGAAACATTCGTACCTAAACACTGAGAAGTTGCACAGGGCACAAAAATACAGAATAAAGCGAACAGATGCAGTCAGCTAAATTGTAAGCCCATATCTTTCACATCGATTTCCGACGTTATATAATACCTTCAAGATAACGATCTGTTGATACATAAACAGCACGCATGCGGAAAATATCGACCTTGTGAAACATATTTGGCTCCTTATTCACACTAAATGATAAATGCAGTCGACAACAGGTCTCACATTTTTATTCCACATTTCTAGACTTGCAGAAGGCGTTTTTCACCGTTTTTTGTAAGTTTCCTCTAATTAAATATCGATGATATGTAGTATCGTCTCAGCTGTGCGACTGGATTTGACATTTCCTGTTAAAAGCGTAGTAGTGTGTAGTAACTGATGGCAAGTCTTCTACTGCAACGGAAGTGATATCTGGCATTTCCAAAGGATGTGTTGTAGGATCTCTGCTGTTCCTAATCTGTATAACTGAACTGATTGACAATCTGAGCGCCGGCCGGTGTGGCCGTGCGGTTCTAGGCGCTACAGTCTGGAACCGCGGGACCGCTACGGTCGCAGGTTCGAGTCCTGCCTCGGGCATGGATGTGGGTGATGTCCTTAGGTTAGTTAGGTTTAAGTAGTTCTAAGTTCTAGGGGACTGATGACCACAGCAGTTAAGTCCCATAGTGCTCAGAGGCATTTGAACCATTTTTGACAATCTGAGCAAGCAATTTGTTTACAGTAATGCTCTCGCTTACTGTCTACTAAAACTGGAAGATCGAAGCCAATTTCATAAACATGTAGGCAAAATATCCTTATGCTGCTGCTAAAACATGTGATTGACTTAAAATAATGAAAAGTGTGAAGTCATCCACATGAGTACTAAAAGGAATTCGTTAAATTTCGTTTATACGATAAATCATACAACACCTAACGTTGTTAATTAAGTGAATACCTATAGGAGAACATTATGAACAAGGTAAATTCTAACGATCACAAAGAAAATGTTATGGTAAAGGCGAACAAAAGACTGCGTCTTGTTGGCAGAACACTTAGAAGACACAACAGATATAGTAAGGACAGTGCCTACACTACCCTTCTTCGTCTTCTTCCGGAGTACTGCTACTAGGAATGGGATCCTTACGAGATAGGATGGGCAGAAGGCATCGAAAAAGTTTGAAGAAGAACAGGAGGAGAGAGTATTATGCATTTAATACGCGAGTTGGCATGGCAATCATTAAAGCAAAAGCGTTCTCCGTAGCAGTGAGCTACTTTCACGAAAATTCAATTACAAATGTTCTACTCCGAATGCGGAATTTTTTTTTTTTTACTTCCACCCGTATGGGGATAAAATGTCCATTGTGATAAAATAAGAGAATTCAGAGCTCGCAAGGCGAGATTAGGTATTTGTTTCTCCTATGCGGTATTCGATAGCGGAACGGTCAATAAATAGTCGAAAACCGGTTCTACGAACCCTCTGTCGAGAACCCATGAATGTCATTCTGATACTGACGTCTACTTATCGTACCACGTGCTTTAGGTGGTCATTTCATTTCAGTCAATCCAGATTTACGGCAGTTACTGTTTCAGTGATTCGTCGCCAATGGTGTAATCGTACATTAGTGAACTTCCTAGCCTATGTACACGCAGCATTTGTCACTTATTTACGTTCAGGGTCAGCTACCAGTCCCTGCCGAAGTCACGCTACAGTCTCTCGACGTTGCTGCCTTCTTACAGACAAGCGCATCTTCTACGACTATTTACAGCTTTATGTGTCTTCTTTCTCTTCTTCTTTCCAAGTGTTGGAAAGTCTTTGTCTTCTAAGGTCTCGTCGAGAAGCTTTCCTGCAATCTATTCAATTGTCGATCTACCGATCTAACACTGTTGTGGTAGTGTAGCATGGGTTTTGGGATCTTCCTTCAGCTCATTCTTTGCAGACTTTTCTCTTATTCTTTTGGCAGCTCTGCACGTAATGTATGATGGATCAAATTTAAGTACCTTCAACTCGTCTTTATTCTTTTAATGGTCCAATTACGCCTAACCAACTGTTCGTTTAAATAAGTTAGTCTTTCTTGCCTTATTGTTCAGGTTTTGCTGGCTCATCACTGCACGGGTTTTGTTAAACTCTTAGAGAGACTATTCCCGGGCTCTTTTGGACGAGAGAAGATTTGATTACATTATCAGTGACTCTCATTGTTTTAGTACACATGTGTCTTTTTCAGCTTTCTTCCAGGAAGGATAGTTTATAGACTAACTATCTGAATGTATTTATTCTTTTCATAAATTTATTTTTCGAACAGATCTTGCTTTGTAAAGGGATTTTTTTCTACAGAAGCCCGTAGTTATTGATTTTTAGGTGTATATATATATACAGATAATCTATGGAGTGTGTACAGAACGCTGTAGGTCGTCCTTTGAAGATGCACCAAGAGCTGGATCATCAGCAAAAAGTAAAGCAACTATCTTTGAGTTTCTGTTGATTTAAATGAACCCGTGTGGCATTTGTCTCCAGTCTGGGATGATTTACTTGATATAAATAATTTACAAGAGTGGTACAAGGTCACCTCCGTGTCCTACTCAAGCACGGATTTCGACCCACTCTGATGATTTGTCCTCTTTCTTGACGCAGACTACAATTGCTCTATATATTTTGTGTATATTTTCGATAGGTATGTAGGGAACATCGTCATCTGTCAGAATCTGCAGCGATTAGTTCCTATTACTTTATCAAATGTTTTTCGAGTCTGTAGAGTGTACGTTCCAAGATTAAATTCTCTGTGTTCTTCTATTAGCAGTTTCAATTAAAATCTTCACAGTATGACCAACCCTTTTCAAAACCGGTTTGCTACTCACTCATCGTGTATTAATAACAAACGTACAATTTATTTGCAGTTACGTTCGTAAGAACTGTATACGCCATGTTCAATAAGCTTATTCTTCAGAAATTACTACAATTTCCCAAGTCTCCATTTTTGATGACACGAATGGTGACTGACTTGGTCTACCTACCAGGTATATCGTCTCCTGACCGTATAATATTTAAGAAGTTTATGAATCTGCTGTAAATGACTTTCTTGCGTATTGAAAAAAGCTCCAGATTTTCTCCTGGCACTTTATTATTTTTTAATTTGTTTGCTAACTCTTTTAAGTTCACACTTGGTGATGGTTTCTCTTGAATAGTTCCTTGAGGGTTGGATTGTAAAAGGCTTTGTTATTTGAGACCCCTCCCTCCATTTAGTTAAATGTGCGGGATTCACTTCCACATTCTCTTTTATCTCACTGTTTAGATTTTTAATAATTTTGAACCCCTGCGGAAGGAGTCACTAAATGCCGTGTTCTAAATGGGTCACAAATTCCTCCTACCTCCGTTTCCACCTCCAGCGAGTGCTATATCCCTACAGCACTGTATTTTCCGTTCCAGTTTCCCTGATATTTCATAAATGCTTCTATTCCCTACTTTACAGCTTTCCCGGCATCGTCACACTGTTTTGTTAGTCTCTCCTCTCAATACGATATTGCCTTCCTGCCAAGGCTCTGAATTGAAGATTCTCTTGGAACGTGTTGAAGATTCTCCCATCTTTTTATTCGAGCTCTGTTTTTATTTGCTATTTTCACTAACTCGTCAAGCCGATTTTGGCACAACAAAAATTTGCTAGCACCCCTCAAAGATCTTAAATTGAAGGCAAGCTCTTTATTTATCGGCAGTTTGTCGCTGTATTTCAGTTCTCTTAGAATATATTTATGCCATCTTCGTCTTTTTCGTATGGGACCACCCAGAGGGTAGTGACCACATCCCGCTTCAGGACCTCTACTCTTGCATCCAATAGGGTTGTTTCTACAAATAATATAATACATTGTTGATTTGAGGTTCCTGGCTTCCCAAACGAATTTATGACTTTCATTATGTGTAATCACTGAAATCTACGTAATGTTATGTCCATTATTACTGAGAAAAAATGTAGTGACTCTACTGCTTGTGTGTCGTTCGCCTTGTTATAATGTTACACGTATATACATCTCACGTTGCGTGTCTCAAGAACAGTGAGTAGTAACGTAAAACTGCTTACATATCATGAGTCACCGCATTGCAGTTCTCTTAGAAATAGTACTGCATAGAAAGATACCTACCACACAATTTCATTTGTTTATCAGTGTTATCATCCGCATAGAGATTGATAATTCTAGGATCATTCTGATGAGAGGCACCTTTATTTTTTGCGTGCTGGAAAATTAATGTATTTATTTACTACTGAATCTATGTCACCTGCTAAAATATGACCTTCATGCTTTAGTTTATATTTCAGACACCCTTAGAATATTAACACTGCAACGTGTACCTTATATATGTAGCACATAATAGTAATAATGGTACAGCAATAATAATAATAATAACAGTAATAATTGTGAATGAAAGACACAGGACCCTGATAAAATATTCTACAATATTTATTATTTTATTTTACAAAGCCTTTTTTGGCTGTTATGCCATCATCAGGTACAAAGATAAATGTGTATGGCTGGGAAATTTATGTAGGTTCCAAGATTTTAAACTAGTGCTTCTACAGAGTATCTCTGTTCGTTTCCAAAGTTGATAATTCCTTATGTATGATTTAGGACTAAGGCGAGAGAACCTATTTCAGTGAAAATACGATGAAAAACTTTTGAACTAAAAAAACGTGAGACATTAAGTAATGAACTATATAAAAATTACAGCTATCGCTCTGAAAGAAAATAAATTTAATAATAAACTTGGGTGAAATGCTCCAAGAGAGTGGCTGCAAAAAATGCTCTTACCTTTCACAGTTTCAATATTGCATATAGGAAAGGTATGAAAGTGAGATTTGGCAGGGAAGTGAAGCAGCTGTGATTATACAAAGCAAAATTTTTAAACATGGCAATATGGTATTGGTTGTGATTATGAGTAGTATCTACAGTTAAACAGCACATAACGTCAGACTTGGAGAAACAGTATTGTATGAAGCTGGCATTCGCCATAATAAGAGGGTGTTGATACGATACAAGGGAGAGGTTCAGTCATTTTTTGAGGGATGTGCCTCCACGTGGCCTGTATAAGAGCACCTAAGACAGATGGAACTGTTGACTGTGACCAGCAAATTAATTGCCAGACGTATTTCAGGCATGTTACGTGTGCGACATGTCTTACGAACGAGCAGATCAGCAAAACCATAGTGCTCGTCATTCGGCAAAGGAATACCAGCACACTCTTTACCACGTGTGGTCGTGCCTTGTTGTTGTCTTCTTCAGGTCAAAGTCTGGTTTGATGCAGCTCTTCATGAAGATCTAACCTGTACAAGCTTCATCATCTCCACATGAGTGTTGCAACAGATGTACACTGGAACCCGCTTGCTTCGCTCCACAGCCAAACTGCCTATTCCTTGAAGCCTCAGGATTTGTCCTTCCACCGAATCCTTAATGCTTCTATTGTGTTTTGGTCAGTACGACGTAATGTCTACTTTTTGTTTCCACAAAACGTTGCATTCCATCCAAATTGTTTCAACGACTTAAACACTTGAAGTTACTGTTGATGCTAACAAATTTCTCTTCTCCCGAAACGCTTTTCATGCAACTTCCAGTCTGCACTTTGCATCCTTTGTACGTCCGCATTTGTCAGCTGTTCTGCTGCCCAAATAGCGATACACCTTCATTTTTTTACTGTCTCATTTCTTAAAGTAATTCCCTCGGAGTCACTTGTTTTAGATCGGCTATACTCTTTTACTCTTGCTTTGCTTTTTTGAAGTTTATCTCGTAATCTCTTTCCAAGACTCCGTCCATTCGGTTCCACTGAACTCGCAAGCCGTTTGTGGTCTCTGATAAAATTAGTGTCACTGGAAAATTTCATACTTTTTAATATTAAATCGCAAATACTTCCTAATAATCTACATAATTGTATTTATTTTATTACCAAATATGTACAATTTTATATAACATTAGGAAGTGCTTTTCACACG
The DNA here is from genome assembly GCF_023898315.1 of Schistocerca nitens. Classification (NCBI taxonomy): domain Eukaryota; kingdom Metazoa; phylum Arthropoda; class Insecta; order Orthoptera; family Acrididae; genus Schistocerca; species Schistocerca nitens. The sequence continues at coordinate 1,121,154,272 of NC_064615.1, forward strand.
TAATATTGTTGTCATGTTCTTTGAAGCTCTTCCAGAAAAATTCGGTTAATATATTACAGTTTTTATTTCTTCTCACAGACATTAACTCCCTTTCCTAGTTCCTCTTTGGTTTCCTTTACTACTTGCTCAACGTATAACACCGTGGCTTGACTACAGCCCTGTCTCTGTCCCTGCTTATCTGCTGGCTGCCTTTCACGTCTTTCGACCCTTTTAACTGCAGTCTGCCTAGTGTGCAAGTTGTGAATCATTTTTAGTTCGCTGTATTTCAGCAGTTACCTTCAGAATTTGAGAGAAGATTTCAGTCTTCTGAATCTACAAATGATATAAACGTAAATTTGCATCTTTTTCGGTCTGTCTTTTCAGGCAGCACACAGGGTTAGTAGTTTCCTTGTGCGTCCCTGCATTCCTCAAGAAACGAAACTGATCTTCACAGAGGTCAGCTGGTAGCCTTTGTTTCTGCTAAAATTATTCCCTTTAATTCGAAGCCAAATTAGCATGTTGTGTCTCATAGCCACAGGCGTTCGTGTGGTATAACTAACCACAGAGCAATCACATGGGAGCATCTGACACGTACGTTGCATCACTATTTCATAGTCTGTAGGGGACTTTTTCTGGAGACTCTGCACATTGCCACTGATAATATCAAACCATCGACAGCGATACACGCGTGTACACTGTGTATCTGTGCTATTTAAATTCCATTAAGGTTTAGTGTAAATGTTATATTATAACATCTGGTAATACAGGTTGCTATATGGGTACAACATTGTGGTGGTGTCGACCGAAAGGAAAAATTATCTTTAGGTGTAGAACCGCGCTTTGTGTGAGAGAGAAGGGCCTACACGCAGCCAGGTTGGCCCTTATTTTTGGGCCTAGGCTGGTGATCAATCAGGTGGTGGACGATCGTGAAGCCGCCTCCACTGGACAGCCGCGATGGGTGTTGGGGGAGATCCGCGCCGCGCTGCCCAGCCAACAGTCCCGTCCCGGCCGCTCCTCCAGGGGCTCTGGATGGCTGATAGGCTTGGTTGGCGTTGCGGGCGAATGGCTGCAAGAACAGGTCTCGGAGTCCTATCGAGCACCATTAAAAACGTTTCCACCTTCTATTTCAAAGGCACAGTCACCTCGTCTGTGCTAACTTGAGAACGAAACACTCTTCATTTAATCTACTTTCAATTGTAAAAAACTTCGTATCGATGTACTGAAATGAATTGTGATTTTCGTAAGATTTCTAAAGAGATTTTTAGTTTCTTCTTGGCACACTACCTCCACGGTCCGGTGGAAATGATCTTCCTTTCAACAGAAATCAACCTTTGCATTGCGTATTTCTTCGGAGACAGGATATGGCCAACCACAAAAGCCGAAATCACCGATAAATGACACCTTCAAAGATGGCCCGTGGATGCATGGAAAACGACGTGGACCACATGCGGTAAGGGCTAGAGACTCTTTGATTTCTTGCCCAATATAACTGAAAGATTAGTAGTAAAACACCTTCCCCCAAGACGTCGTTTGACACATTTCCTAAATCGACATGTTTCTTGTCGAACACATGTTACATGAGCATTCATCTGCACCAAGATTGCACATGCGTGGAAATTGCTCCCACCACCACCCCCATGATTCAGCTGCCCTACCCATGGATTTTTTGCAACTGACAATGCCTTCAAATTCTATGCACAAGAGTTTCATTTTCTCTCGTTCGTTTCGCGCAAAATATTAGTCCTACAGAAAAAAATGAGCAGGACCTTTTGCAAGAAATTTAATGCAGTTAAACTTTGCTGAAATATAAACTTTGTAGTGGGATAAGTTTTGCTAGAGGCCGGAGTTTCCCAATTATTCAAGAAAAACCTTTAAAAGGGACCTTCAAACGCGTTCGTCTTGAATAACTCTCAAACCGTGTCGTCCAGAGGAAACGTATCTCAGTACATAGTTTAACTACTTTATATTTCTTACAAAAAGGTCCTGTTCATTTTTTTTGTAGGACTAATAGTTTGTGAATAGCGAGAAAGAGAATACGAAAATCTCGCTTGTGGTTTTTGCAGTCGTTGCGTGTTACATAAAACCTATCGTTAGGGCCAGCCGAATCGCCCTGTATAATAGAACACCGCAACTCGTATACAGAGACCAGACAACAAAGGATGACACACAACATCACACGACATTTAAGGACTTAAGGCCGCTCTGGGACAACAGGCGGATGAATTTTGGGAAATACTGGGAGAAACTGTGAAGAATAAGTGGGTCGGGGAATAGACTAGAAGACACAAAACTACTGAAGATGAAATGGAGATACGTTACGTGGCGAACGTCTCACCACGGAATGTTTTCAACTAAATAACTATTTTAAGGTGAAATACGCACTGTACAGTCCTTTTATTTTATGAGGCATGGTCCTTGAAATAGGTCTTTGTACATTTCGCTAATACAAAGCGGATCTGAAGTGAATCTGTAAGTTGCTAGAACACATAATTTTTTCTGTTGATTCGTACTTTCTAGGCTCTAGAGTGGTGCACGAAACTGAAGGCTATTCCAAGGTGTCTGTTCTGGATTAAGGCTCCTTACTCGGTCACGTTAGACGTGGTATATCTCACTCCAAGTTGATCATGTGTAAAACTCCAGTGAATGATGATAAATAACGAAATAGGCAGTGGTCTCCATAAATCATTACCTATCATGAGAGTTTGACATCCATTTTTGTATAGAGTAAATCTGCAGTGTTACATCTGAGCTCTTGTTATCAGTTCAAGTTTCCACAACTTTTATAATCTGAACCACACTCCATATCAGTTTGAACCTGTGCAAGAAAGAACTAAAAATTTAAGTTGTAAACAGTAGCTGGATGTAGGAAATCCTTTGCTGGATTCCAGCAGATAAGATAGACAGAGCTGATGACGTAATGGAGGACGGGTTGATGGCGTCAGGAAACGTCCACGAGTAACACTGACGTGTGTAGCTGAAGAACGAAATGCAAGAGAGGGTCCACAGCAGGACTTTGTTGGACAATGGGCTCTTCTAAGTGAACTTCACTAACAAAAATTCTTTTATTTTTATTTTACCAGAGATTTTCTAGGGTTCGCAGCGATACACTCTTACTGCGACTACATTTCAATGCTGTAGAGAAGTAGAAGTACTTGTGGCTGTTGTTGACCACATAAATTGCGTGCGCTGAAATTCCACTGGTGTGATCCGTACCCTTTTGGTGGCAGTATCATTCTATGACCATCAGTTGCTATTGTGTCGCCGAGCAATAGGTGATATAAGGTAGAACGAGTAAAACTGTTTCCGACTTGCATTAATATCTCATATACATATGATCTTGGTCCATTTAGTATTTTCATACAGACTTGATCAAGTTGGCATACATTTCCTGGGCAAACGTGTGCTCTTCACTTTGTGATGTCATGTGCAAAATCTGCACCTATTATATACCTGTTTCCTGTCGGCAGTCAAACTTAGCGTTTGTCAATGGCTGGAATAAACAAGAAAAGAGATGAAGCAGTTCTTTGTTACAAGTCTTCTTTGATTTTAAATAATTCAGCTTTACGAGAGTCATACATATATAAAACGAGATCTTTTACCGAGTAGTAGTAAAAGTAAATCAATGTGTGTCAAGAAGTGTGTATAGAGGTGTTATGGTCGTCACTTAGACCAGATGCTTCGTGTCTGTTTACGTCTTCAGACACTGATGCTTTTTTCTATCCCGTAGCTTTGTCCCAGAGAGCTACATCACACCTCCTGGCAATTTTACGGTTAGATAAAGTTGCCATCTGGCTTTGTTGGGAAATTTTACAATGTTGTACATTTCCAGGCAACGTCTATTTTCATCGTTATCCAAAACATCTTCGTTGTAAACTGCGTAACAGTTTCGCAGTGTAGATGGTGGACATACAGGTATGTCGTTGACAGCATAATTTTTATTCCCGTAGAAATATTGTCTGCATATTGAATTTCCGAAGTATTTACGTTGTTTTATTGTGTATGTATGAGAGATGCCAAGAATTCGAAATCAGCTGTAGATATCTTAAAATCGGAAAATACGTAAAACATATAAACATCAGAGGAAACCATTGTTGAATTGAAGGAAAAGTTGGTTCAAAATTGTTACTGATTGCAACCTTTTTAAAAGCTCAAAAAAGTATAAACAATTTGAAGACATGATTTAAACTATTGCCATTTGGTTCGTAAGCAAAAATCCAGTTACGTTCTCACAAAATCCCATGCACGATGAATACACTGTTATTCTTACTCAATTGCTATGCAGTATTTTTTCTGCTTTACGAATTTTAGAGAAAAATATTCACCAAAAACTGAATGAGTGATATTTACGGTACACTAAACTGGGCCGGCCGGTGTGGCCGTGCGGTTCTAAGCGCGTCAGTTTGGAACCGCGTGACCGCTACGGTCGCAGGTTCGAATCCTGCCTCGGGCATGGATGTGTGTGATGTCCTTAGGTTAGTTAGGTTTAAGTAGTTCTAAGTTCTAGGGGACTGATGACCTCAGTAGTTAAGTCCCCTAGTGCTCAGAGCCAACTAAACTGGCTTTACATCACGTAATATTTGTCTTTGAAATAATGTGAGAACCAGTCTGGAATGCGCATATAAAAAAGCCCTTTACAGTAGAATTAACAATAAAGCAGTTGCTTTTGCTAAGAGGCAAAAAGTTGTAAAAATTGGGTTAAAGTTTTTGTGTCATTTGAATATCATAACAAACACTAGGAGGTCCATCTTTCTCCGTTTTTAATGTCGAAATACCAGCGGTCTCTCGATCCCTCTTTTTCTGCAAAGCTGCTTGCTCCTCTCGCTGACACTCGTCGCTTCGGCGCCATAACAGAGTTACGTCACAGAAAGGCCGTGCCTCCTCTCAGGGACGACTTCATTTCTGCGCTTGCCTGTCAGCGACGTTTGCGGGCACACGCCGACGTATCACCAGACTAACCGCCATATTCGCTTCTCTTTGTGACGCAAGTCGTTCTTCGTGTGTGCCTGATAAATTTCTCATTAACTTGATGGAACCGAGCTGGAGAGACTTCAGAAACGAAAATTGTCCAGGTGACCTTCTCATGAACCTATCTTCCCTGGCTACAGTCCGCGATCAAACAACTGTGGACAGGTCTCGGACAGATGTATGAGAATGTCGTGTCACGAAGTACGAAACGGGGTTTTTAAAAGCACCAATTAAAATTTTATTTGTCAATGAGTGGAACGTGTTTCTCTGCACTAAGTATGTTCAAAACACTGAAATAATACATTTTTCTGCTGCCGTTTTGAAAGATAAACAGTTTGTTTCAATGAACTGTACAGGCTTAAAGGGTTTTACAACTGTTTTATGATGGTTATATTCATCATAAAATATTATGTTCAAACACGGTGTAATTCATCATACTGAAACCGAATTTAAACTATCGATAAAACTGTTTTGTAAAATTTCGAAGTAAATTAAACTCAAAAGCAACGAGATCAAAAGAAAACGTCCGAAGAGCGTCGGAACGACAGAAAAATATTACTCAACTGACTCAATTGTTTGATTCATCAGCCTTCTGACTGGTTTGATGCCATCCTCCACCAATCCCTCACATGTACCAAAAATTTTATCTCACAGTAGCACATGTCACCTTGTAAGGTGCAATATTTGTGGTTTACTTACTCTAGCATTGAAGACAACTGTGTAAGTTGAAAGGGCCGGCCGAAGTGGCCGTGCGGTTAAAGGCGCTACAGTCTGGAACCGCAAGACCGCTACGGTCGCAGGTTCGAATCCTGCCTCGGGCATGGATGTTTGTGATGTCCTTAGATTAGTTAGGTTTAACTAGTTCTAAGTTCTAGGGGACTAATGACCTCAGCAGTTGAGTCCCATAGTGCTCAGAGCCATTTGAACCATTTTTTTTGTAAGTTGAAATGACATGTTTAATGTTGCAATATTAGCACAAAAATACACGCTTTTACACAGATTTCAATGTGACCACAAAAAGCATTTGTCAGGATAATGCATCTCGTCAACATCAAAAAGTGAAATAATCCTAAACACAGCCATATTAAATATTAACTCTCAGAATGTTAAATTATCCGAAACACGACAATATTAAAGTTTAACTAGAAGTTTCTTCACAAAATTGTTGCTATACTTACGTTATGATGTTAATCAGTACTACAAGAATCGTCCGATTCCGGTTCAAAGTTCGTGTGGTGTCACCGCCAGACACCACACTTGCTACGTGGTAGTCTTTAAATCGGCCGCGGTCCGTTAGTATACGTCGGACCCGCGTGTCGCCACTATCAGTGATTGCAGACCTAGCGCCGCCACACGGCAGGTCTAGTCTAGAGACTCCCTAGCACTCGCCCAGTTGTACAGTCGACTTTGCTAGCGATAGTTCACTGTACAGATACGCTCTCATTTGCAGAGACGACAGTTTAGCATAGCCTTCAGATACGTCATTTGCTACGACCTAGCAATGCGCCATATTCAGTAGTTAAGAATGAATTCTGAACAGACAATATTGTGAATCATGTACCGTCAAGAGCGACGCTCATCATTAATGGATTAAAGTTAAGTATCGAACTACTTACGTCCGCTTCCTGAATTCTAATTCCTTGTCATGTTCCAGACCTCACGTCAGCATAATTCTTCCCTCCTCACGCCAGCCTGCGTGAGCTAAAACGCGTGCATTTCGGCCTCCTCTAGTAACACGGTGTTGGCTCTTCTGCCAACACAACAGTTCGTTAATATTTTTAGGATGACAATGAAATCTACAGTGGATGGTTAGCTATGTGACCTGGTCAGTTGTTGACTTTCCGCCTGGGATAACCCTTTGAGTGTTTTCTGTGGTACCCCCTGTAGCTCGACCTTGCCTCTGCCCTCATCCCTCTGAATTCCAAACTAAAACCCCTCTCGCTGCTTGTTTCATCTTCCGCTCAAACATGCATTATAGGAGCAGTGTGTTAATTGCCATCGATTTTCATCCCTTTTTGCATTACATACTGCTAGGCAAATTTGCTCATTACCAATGAATTAAGTTAGGTGTCATATTCACCTTCCCGTTGCGATGTATAAATCTCTCATGTAAGATGCGAATCTGACTTTCATTTATTCTGCCACCTTACAACCTACCTCCTGAATATTTTTTTTCTGGGTGTATTCCAACCTCTGTCTTCCTTTAAACTTTTTACCTGCTACAGCTCCCTGATCTTTTTAACAGATGTCCTACCATCCTGTCCCTTCTTCTTGTCAGTGTTTTCCATGTTTACCCTTCCTCGCTGATTCTCTGAAGAAACTCCTCATTCCTTACCATATCAGTCCACCTAATTTTCAACATTTTTCTGTAACACCGCATCTAAAATGCTTCAATGCTCTTCTTTTCTGGTTTTCCCACAGTTTCACTGACATACAATGCTATGATCAAAACGTACATTCTCGGAAATGTCTACTTCAAATTAAGGCCTAAGTTTGATACTAGTCTGGTTCGTATGTCCTCCTTGCTTCGGCTGTCATGGGCTATTTTGCTGCTTAGGTCCGAAAATTCCTTAACTTCATGTGCTTCGTGGTGACCAGTCCTGACGTTAAGGTTCTCACTTTTCTGATTTCTGCTACTTGTCATTACTTTCGCCTATCAACGGTTTACCCTCAATCTATATTCTGTACTCAATATACTGTTCATTCTATTCAGCAGATCATGTAAGTCTTCTTCACTTCCATTGAAGATAGCATTGTTATAACCGAATCACATCACTGAAATCCTTTGACCTCCAGTTTTAAATCCACTCTTGAAACTTTCTTTTATTTCCATAATTGCTTCTTCAATGTTCAGATTGAAGACGAGGGGCGAAAGAGTATATACCTGTCTTACACCCTTTTTATGTGACCACTTTTCGTCTTCCACTCTTATTGTTCCATCATGGTTCTTGTACATATTGCGTAGTACCCATCTTTCGCTATAGCTTACCCCTATTCTTTGAATTTCGAACGTCTTGCACAATTTTACATTGGCGAAAGCTTTTTCCAGGTCGACAAATCCTATGAAAATGTCTAGATTTTCTTTCAGTCTTTCTTACATTATAAATCACAACGTCAGAATTGCCTCTCTGGTCCCTTCACCTTCCTAAGGAGAAAATGATCGTCATGTAACATATCATCAATTTTCTTTTCCATTCATCTGTATATTATTCTTGTCTGCATCTTCGATGAGCAGTATGTTAAACTGATTGTGCTATAATACTCGCACATTTCGGCTCTTGCAACCTTAGAAACCGTGTGGATGATGTTTTTTCGAAAGTCAGATGGTATATCGCCTTACTCAAAAATCCTACACGCCAACGTGAATAGTCGTTTTGTTGCCACTTCCCTACTGATTTTTGAAACTCTGATGGAATGTTAACTAACCCTTCTGACCTATTCAGTCTTAAGTCTGCCAGATGTCATTTAAATCTGATTATAATTCTGGATCCCCTATCTCTTCCATATCGACACCTGTTTCTTTTCCTATCCCATTAACATACAACTCTTCGCCCCCAAAGTAGCCTTCAACGTAATCTTTCCACCTATCCGCTCTCTCCCCTCCATTTAACAGTGGAATCACCATTGCGCTCTTGCTTTTAACTTCGCTGCATCTTGTTTTGACTTTTCTGTAAGCTGAGTCAATTCTTCCAACGCTCATTTCTTTTTCGCTTTCTTCAAATTTTTCTGCCTTAGCTTCCCTACACTTCCTAGTTATTTCGGTCCTAAGTGACTTGTATTTCTATATTCCTGAATTTCTCTGAACATTGTTGTACTTCCTGTGGTGTCACCGCCAGACACCACACTTGCTAGGTGGTAGCCTTTAAATCGGCCGCGGTCCGTTAGTATACGTCGGACCCGCGTGTCGCCACTGTCAGTGATTGCAGACCGAGCGCCGCCACACGGCAGGTCTAGAGAGACTTCCTAGCACTCGCCCCAGTTGTACAGCCGACTTTGCTAGCGATGCTACACTGACAAATACGCTCTCAATTGCCGAGACGATAGTTAGCATAGCCTTCAGCTACGTCATTTGCTACGACCTAGCAAGGCGCCATTACCAGTTAATATTGAAATTATAAAACATGCACCGTCAAGAGCGATGTTCTCCAATTATGGATTAAAGTTAAGTATTACATCAACTACGCACTTTATTTGCTACTATTAATTCCCTTAACTGTTCCAGACCTCGCGCCAGCCTGCGTGAGCTTAAGCGCGTGCCTTTCGGCTTCCTCTCATAGTGACTTGGCTGTCTTGCCAAGTCACAACACTTCCTTCCTTCGCTGATTAGCTGAAACATTTTGTGTTACCAATAGTTTGTCCGCATTTCACTTCTTTGTACCTACGTTTATCTTTACAGCTTCTGTGATGGCCCTCTTTAGAGATGGCCATTCCTCTTCAACTGATATCCTCACTAAGCTACTCCTTATCGCAACATCTATAGTCTCAGAGAACTTCAAGCGTATCTCTTCATTTCTAAGTACTTCCGTATCCAAAAAAAAAAAAAAAAAAAAAAAAAAATAATGGTTCAAATGGCTCTGAGTACTATGGGACTTAACTTCTGAGGTCATCAGTCCCCTAGAACTTAGAACTCATTAAACCTAACTAACCTAAGGACATCACACACATCCATGCCCGAGGCATGATTCGAACCTACGACCGCAGCGGTCGCGCGGTTACAGATTGTAGCGCCTAGATCCGCTCGACCACCCCGGCCAGCACTTCCGTATCCCAGTTCATTGATTTTTCCTGAGTATGCTCTTAAACTTCAGCCTACTCTTCATCACTACAACATTGTGACCTGAGTCCGTATCTACTCCTGGCTACGCCTCAGAATTCAGTATCTGATTTCGGAATCTCTGCCCGTCCATTACGTAATATAACTGAAATTTTCCCATATCTCCCGGCCTTTACCAATTGTACCTTTCCCTCTTGTGATTCTTGAACAGAGTATTCGCTACTACTAGCTGAAATTTATTGCAGAACCCAGTCTTTCTCCTATGTCATGCATAGTACGAAGCCCATATTGTCCCATATTCCTGTCTTCTACTCCTTCCCTTACAACCTCATTCCACTCTCCCATGACTATTATATTTTCATCTCCCTTTATGTACTAAATTACCCTTTCAATATTCTCGAATACTTCCTTCACTTCGGCTCACTATGCCGGCATGTATATCTGAACTGTTGTTGTCGGTGTTGGTTTGCTGTCGATCTTGATGAGAACAACCCTATCACTGAAGTGTTCCCAGTAGCACAATTTCTGCCCTACCTTCCTATTCATAACGAATCCTATTCCCGTTGTATAATAGAAGACGCTAACCCCCTCCCCCTTTTTTTTTAAGGAACCTTCCTGGCGCCCAAAGGGATGGCAAAGTGAGCAGGAGTCACAACCCAAGACCTGGGCAAGATGTCCCGTTCCCACCCTCCGGGAACCTAGGAAAGCGTTCTTTTATTTATTTTTATTTATTTATTTTGGTCGTTAATACCACCGAGAGTATCAGGAAATCAGCAGCACGCGAGGAGGAAGGCGCAGCAAAACGTAGGACTAAGAAGAACATTCCGATTGCCAGTCGGTATATCGGTTCTAAGTGTGGACGAGGTGAGGATCAACTCTTCATGACAGGAACACCCCAGTTCTGTGGTGGATTAAGGATGACACTGCAGAGGATATTGGAGAAAAATTGTCTGTATTTTGAATTGCGGACAGCTGCACAGTGGCGTTCGTTAAGGAACTGCCAAAAGTCAAGGATCCATTTTTCACTTTCCACAAATCCATCTCACAGAGTTCGTCTTCGCTTGCGGGAAGTATCCCGCGTCCGGAAAGAGGAGAAGTTGAGTAGATATGAGGACTCCTACGGGTAATTAGGGACAACATCTGTCGCACCAAGAACCAGACACATCTCGCCGATCTGCACACCAGGCGGTGCTGCTCTGTGTCCATAACATCACAGTCGACACACGACGGGATGGATGCTAAATGAATCCTGTGAAGGCGTGAGCGGCATACTTGCTTCCCATTGACAGTAAGGTACCACCCTGACTGGACGCCAGTGCCAAGATAAGGAGCACACACCGATCGTCAGTCGACCTGAAGCTTCGGTGACCTGTGCTGCTCAAGGAAGCCATAGACAGCCTTCCTGGGTGTCAATTGTGCCGGCAGTACCACAGTACGGACGCAGATCAGTTCAAGGAAAAACTGGCGGAAGTAAAAGAAGGGCGACAGGACTTCCGGAAGTTATACAGGGTGTTACAAAAAGGTACGGCCAAACTTTCAGGAAACATTCCTCACACACAAATAAAGAAAAGGTGTTATGTGGAAATATGTCCAGAAACGCTTAATTTCCATGTTAGAGCTCATTTTATTTTCGTCAGTATGTACAGTACTTCCTCGATTCACCGCCAGTTGGCCCAATTGAAGGAAGGTAATGTTGACTTCGGTGCCTGTTTTGACATGCGACTCATTGCTCTACAGTACTAGCATCAAGCACATCAGTACGTAGCATCAACATGTTAGTGTTCATCACGAACGTGGTTTTGCAGTCAGTGCAATGTTTACAAATGCGGAGTTGGCAGATGCCCATTTCAAAATGGTTCAAATGGCTCTGAGCACTATGGGACTCAACTGCTGTGGTCATAAGTCCCCTAGAACTCAGAACTACTTAAACCTAACTAACCTAAGGACAGCACACAACACCCAGCCATCACGAGGCAGAGAAAATCCCTGACCCCGCCGGGAATCGAACCCGGGAACCCGGGCGTGGGAAGCGAGAACGCTACCGCACGACCACGAGATGCGGGCAGATGCCCATTTAATGTATAGATTAGCACGGGGCAATAGCCATGGCGCGGTACGTTTATATCGAGACAGATTTCCAGAACGAAGGTGCTCCGACAGGAAGACGTTCGAAGCAATTGATCGGCGTCTTAGGGAGCACGGAACATTCCAGCCTATGACCCGCGACTGGGGAAGACCTAGAACGACGAGGACACCTGCAATGGACGAGGCAATTCTTCGTGCAGTTGACGATAACCCTAATGTCAGCGTCAGAGAAGTTGACCACGTCACTGTATGGAGAGTGCTACGGGAGAACCAGTTGTTTCCGTACCATGTACAGCGTGTGCAGGCACTATCAGCAGCTGATTGGCCTCCACGGGTACACGTCTGCGAATGGTTCATCCAACAATTTGTCAATTCTCATTTCAATGCAAATGTTCTCTTTACGGATGAGGCTTCATTCCAATGTGATCAAATTGTAAATTTTCACAATCAACATGTGTGGGCTGACGAGAATCCGCACGCAATTGTTCAATCACGTCATCAACACAGATTTTCTGTGAACGTTTGGGAATGCATTGTTGGTGATGTCTTGATTGGGCCCCATGTTCTTCTACCTACGCTCAATGGAGCACGTTATCATGATTTCATACGGGATTACCTGTGCTGCTAGAACATGTGCTTTTACAAGTACGACACAACATGTGGTTCATGCACGATGGACCTCCTGCACATTTCAGTCGAAGTGTTCGTACGCTTCTCAACAACAGATTCGGTGACCGATGGAATGGTAGAGGCGGACCAATTCCATGGCCTCCACGCTCTCCTGACCTCAACCCTCTTGACCTTCATTTATGGGGGCATTTGAAAGCTCTTGTCTACGCAACCCCCGTACCAAATGTAGAGACTCTTCGTGCTCGTATTGTGGACGGCTGTGATACAATACGCCATTCTCCAAGGCTGCATCAGCGCATCAGGTATTCCATGCGACGGAGGGTGGATGCATGTATCCTCGCTAACGGAGGACATTTTGAACATTTCCTGTAACAAAGTGTTTGAAGTCACGCTGGTACGTTCTGTTGCTGTGTGTTTCCATTCCATGATTAACGTGATTTGAAGAGAAGTAATAAAATGAGCTCTAACATGGAAAGTAAGCGTTACCGGACACATGTCCACATAACATATTTTCTTTCTTTGTGTGTGAGGAATGTTACCTGAAAGTTTGGCCGTACCTTTTTGTAACACCCTGTATAGGTGCTGAGAGAGAGTGTGTGATGCAAGAGCCTCCAGCAATAGCCTGATAAGGCACGTAGGATACGACGCCACACCGTCATGTGAGAGCCAATAAAATTTGCGACCACTCTGTCAAGCACATGATACAGACCTAAACAGTCTCTGCACCGTGGCAGAGTGACGGTTGCGTATCTTATCTTGAACAGCGACCCGTGGCAAACAAACGAATGCAATGCCGCTAGCATGCGGCTGGCCATGGATGACGGAATACTAATTGTCTGTGCCACGTGAGAGATACGTGACACAAAATATACCTTTACGTATTGTGTACGTTGCAGAAGATTCAGTGCTCGTAAACGGTGAAAAAATGGTTCAAATGGCTCTGAGCACTATGGGACTTAACTGCTGTGGTCATCAGTCCCCTAGAACTTAGAACTACTAAAACCTAACTAACCTAAGGATATCACACACATCCATGCCCGAGGCAGGATTCGAACCTGCGATCGTAGCGGTAGGGCGGTTCCAGACTGTAGCGCCTAGAACCGCTCGGCCACTCAGGCCGGCGTAAACGGTGATCTAAGAGCCCAGCTCGTAGTTGGGGAAGTAGACATCGGCAGTTGAGAGCTATTATTCATCGCAGATGACTTGAAAAATCGAGTCTTAACCATCGGAGAGTATCAGCTACACGCAAAGGAGCAGCACTGTCTACAGGAAGACCCGCAGACGTTAAAGCAGCTACCAGAAGCTTGGCCGAAGGTGGTGAGCCTGGTTTCGTCGTGACGTCAGCACCGCTACGAAGAACGATGAGGAGATCGTATGCCTATGCAGTGGAGCTGAATACATGGCCACCGAGAGACATCCCACAGAGGCGTTGACGGGGACCGCGTAGCAACTGTTCCATGGCGAATGCATACAACAGTGCAGAGAGCGGGCAGCCTTGAAGCAATACTCGACAGGTAGAGATGGGAGGAGTAAGACGGCCATTGTAGAGTGCACGAGACGTAGCTCCACGTAGGAGACGCATTGTGACGTCGGCGGTAGTACCAGGGTAGCCCGTATTGCGGAGCATGCCATCCAAGAAGTCGATATGGACTCAGTCGAATGCCTGGCTGAAGTCAAGAGCTGCCAAAAGTCCAGGTATACGAGGAGAGCGAGCAAGAGCGATTATGTCCCGATAGCAGCAGGGGGCAGTGCGGATGTTATTGACACCGCCCAAAGAAGTTTGATAGGGGTAAACCACGTACCGAGCTGTGTGTGTGTGTGTGTTTGTATGTGTGTGTGTGTGTGTGTGTGTGTGTGTGTGTGTGTGTGTGTGTGTGTATGTGTGTGTGTGTGAATTCCTTAGGGACGAAACTGTTGGGGTCATCGGTACCTAGACTTACACGCCACTTCAATTAAAGTTAACTAACTTATGCTAAGAACAATACACACACCCGTGCCCGGGAGTGGACTCGAACCTCCGGCGGGAGGGGCCGCGTGATCCATCACATGGAGTCTCAAACCGCTTGGCTACTCAGCGCGGCAGCAAACAACCGGGTAGAGATCTTTGTATCACTGTTGAGTAACGTCAAGGGGCGGTATTCACAGAGCCGTGAGGTACCCCGAGGCTTGTGGATGGGGATGAGGAAATCTTAAGGAATCGGCAAAAAAGGTGACATAAGTTCCTCGAAAATCTCCGTCCACACTGGCGCCACAAATGAGCGAAATGTCCGATAAAACTCCAGTGGGAGGCCATCAGGGCCAGGCGACCTGTTCGTAGAACCCATCTGGATTACGTCAAGTTCGTCCTCCGTGATGTTATCAATAAGATCCATCGTCGCATCCACGAGAACCGAGCCAAAGGAGAGTCTGGAGAGCAACGTAATTTTGGCAGGGCGGTGACGTTGTTCAGAGTAGAGCGTAACATAATCCTCTGACAGTGTCGTCGTTCTGCTATGACATGATGCATAGACAGACGCTCTTGCACTAACCCGTTGTGTGTGTGTGCGCTTACCATAGCTCCTTTTAAGTGGCGGCGAGAGAGGGACGTGAGCTCTGCCTTGGTACGATTCGCCATCGCCTGGCGCTCTGGCGAATACGGCATCATAGTATATTCCCTGAGAACAGTGAAACAGAATTCCTGAGTCTGTCGCCGCGACGCCGCAACCTAACTTCTGTAACCAATCAAGGCCTTGCGGAGGGCAGACATTGCACAAAGCACCCACCAAGACTGATAGGCATCACGGCTTCGACGACAAGTTGTCGACATGGTCTCGATGAGCTGCCAGCAGTCGGGTGAAGTAAGGTGGGCCGGCCGGTGTGGCCGTGCGGTTCTAGGCGCTACAGTCTGGTACCGCGGGACCGCTACGGTGGCAGGTTCGAATCCTGCCTCGGGCATGCATGTATGTGATGTCCTTAGGTTAGTTAGGTTTTAGTAGTTCTAAGTTCTAGGCGACTGATGACCTCCGAAGTTAAGTCGCATAGTGCTCAGAGCCATTTGAACCATTCTTGAAGTAAGGTTGATTGTGTTTAGTTTCCATGGTCCATGGCCACGCCACACTGTTTGGCGGCAGCGATTGATGGCGCAGATATGTGCTCCCTGGTCAGAGAACGCAGTGGGACAGACGTCAGCAGCCTGCACCCCACTGACAATATCGCTGAAGATGTAAACACGATCGAGTCGGCTGGAAGAATGACGATCGCCGTGAACATGCTCTCAAGAATCCACTAGTCTGAGATGCTGGAGTACTGTCGCTAGCGCCGCGCACGGAGAATGACGTAGTAGTTGGTCTTTGGGTGCCTGGGTGCAGTCGAAATCGACTCCCATGATCAATGTATCCTGCCGACCCAGGACGAGAGGCATTAGTGTCTGTGAGAAGGTGGAAAGTTCACGTGGCCATATGGCGCATAGACATTAACGATCGTGACGCCACTAATCGTGAGAGCCATACCTCTGGCATCCGGGAGATAGGCAACTGCATCAGCGAGGATACCGTCACGTAAGAGGATCGCCACTCCACTACCAGTAGGGGAAGCATGAGGTAAATGTGCTGCAAAACCATTGGAAGCACAGAAAGTTGCAACATGCACCTCCTCGAGGAGAGCTACGTCAATGTAGTAGTGGAGTAAAGCCAGTTTGTGGCGTATGCGATTAGTGTTGACGGTGGCTGTCAGGAAAGCTGCCATTGTCAGGAGGATAGGCGCTTCAAACATGGGGGGAAGCACAGTGAACTGTTAGGCCCCCACGGAAAGGACACGTCACTGTGGTGGGGAGGGAGCCGACCTCACCAAGGGGTCCATCGATCTGTACACCTCCAGAATGTTCAACCTCAGCATCGACGTCGTCCGCCCAGGAGACAGACGTGTCACCGGGCCGGTTTAGTGGAACATGATCAGAGGTGCGCCCACAGGTAGCGTCAGACACAGAAAGGGAGGCAACGAAAGTAGACGCAGGCCGAGAAAGGTCGGTGTCTGGAGGTGTACGCTGACTGGAGATGGAGGCGGAGAAGGACGACGCGTCGTCAGGTGTCAGGGCGTCAGAGGACAGCGCACCATCAGTAGCAGGGTCGCCATCCTGTGATGACTTCCGATGGACGCAGTCACCAGAAAGGGTAGGGCGTTGTCTCTCCCGTTTCCTTGGCGACCGTTGCTTCCTAACATGCTGTTCCGTGTCGGATGGCGGGCGGCTATCGTTCGCCACCTGGCCAGATGGAAGAAAGACAGAGGTAGGTACACTTTCAGTATCAACAACCATGCGGTCGGAACAGAGAGCTTTTGCCTGTTCATTTGTTGTGTCAGTCATTTGTATTGCTTCCGGCAGGGGTGTAGGAGAAACAGGCGAAACGTCCATCACGTCGTCGAGAGGAACCAACACCGGTACCGAATGATTCAGAGAGGGCGTAACAGGCAGCACCGCCGCAGATGCGTCAGGCAGAGGTAACACAGTGGGTGAATCACTACGTCGGAGAATTACTTCCTGGCCACAATCTAAACAGGTGCGCGGCTGACCATCGTACATGATGAGAGCCGGCAATAACCGCCTGAGAAGGAACGTGTTTCCGTACATCAATTTTTATCTGGCTGACACCACTGAGGACACGGTACTTTTCGAACGTCTTCCACGTGTCAGCAACGTGACTGACGACGATGCCGTAAGGTTTAGAGGCGGCCACTATAATGTCCAGCGGAACTTCAATCGGGAGTTCGAAAACCCGCAACGATCGGAGGTCAAAACTAGCGTGATGAACCACGACAGTCCCTGTATATTCGCCAGTGTATCGGAACTTGAGATCGTTAGCGTGACGCCGCACAACGTGGGCTCACAGTTCATCATTCGCTAGCTTTATGTTTACAGTTGTATTGAGGATCGGAAAATGTATTCCGAGAACATCTTGTGGCGCATTTCTTCCCGTATAGTTTAACTTCATGTTCTTTCGCTCATTCGTGATCTAACGGAAAAGTTAATTTAATTGTCTCTTGGCGGTAAGAAAACGCCATGATGATTCATGAAGTAGGACTCGGAAAGCTGTAAACAAACGCGCGCTCGCTAGCAAGTGCACAAAAGGCTAGGCGGAAACAAAGCGTGTGCGCCTCACCACAGCCAAAGGGCGAATGTCCCCTACACCACGGTTGGCGAATGGTAAGATCCGATAAATTCCCAAATATCTCAACGACGCATAGAAGTGCAAGTGGGAGTTATAAGAATGGTACGTCTTAAACATGACAAATAGCACCTGCATGTTGTATGTTAGAAAATTTTCTGTTAGGCGTCGGATCAAGCTGCTAGTACAAAATTGCACACGTTCAGTTCTGCCATTGTAATAAACACAGTACGCTAAGGCAATATAGCACATTAACATACATAAACTGTATGAATTTAATGCTGGAGGTTATAAGTGAAAAACTGAAGTTGAATGTAATGACAATTGTATTGTACAAGTTTTTGAAGCTTTATGCGGTCATGGGAGCGTGTTGCCGGTAGAAGGGGTGTTATGAATGTAGGGAAATTTACGATATAGACTGAGGTGAAGGTTTCTAACTATACCCTTATTGCAGACAACCTTGTTGGTTGCTATAAGTAGTCATGTTGGGTATTAGTAAACGGCTTCAGCTGTGTATTCTAATTAGCTCAAAATCTTATAATAGGTTAAGTTTTCCCCTTCTTGGCTTCATGTCTCACTTCTGTATACCAATGACCTTAGTTCAGCAGCTATTTACTAAGCCTACGTTCAATTTCACCCTTTGTGTTCACTGTAGGCCTACCTGTTTGACCTATACACAATTTGTTACAGTAAATGCAAGAATTTTTGTAAAAACCACTATCAGATGACTGGTCTTATTCTTGCTGTTCAATAAGATATGGGCTGTGGTACCTGTTACCATGTGTGTCTTCTTTCCTCTGAGCCAACCAATTCCGTGCAGTCAAGTTCTGCTGAAATATTTCGAGCGCCACTATCAGTAATGGCAGTCTCACAGACTGGGCGCTTTTCATTGAAACAGTCCCTGGTCTACACTCACTCTGGCTAACTCTTTTCCCGTACGTATCCATCATTCAAACGTGAAACTATAACTGGATTCCCCAGTACGTAAGCCATTGTCGCAGAGCCAGGCCTCTACAAAGTTAGCCGAAAGATTATTATTTGATACAATAATTGTCACACAACGTAGTAGTACTGTCGTTCCTGAGACAGTAATAATAGAATATGACATACGGTCATGTTATGCTCAACACAGTATATAAATAACAGGAAAACTACATTAACTTATAAAAGACAAACATTATTATTCATTAGAAATTACATTCGTAACAAAGTTTGACTCGAAACTACGCCACCGCTAGCGAAGGCTAGCCAAATGAATATTTGGCAAGTATCAATATTCTCTACATCCAGAAATCAGGAAACCCGAGATAACAACCAACATACTTCATAAAGTCGTCGCTATGGGTAAGTAGTGCAGAAAAAATTTTCATATTTTACTCTTTCACGTGCATCTATACCACCACGGAAAGTGAATGCCAGAGAGCTACTAATCGAAGGCCAACACGCTTTTGTGACTGACAAGAATCGATAGCCGTACCTCATATATGTTGCATACGTTATGTTCTTTCATTTTCACCTTTTTTGTTTCCTTCTTTGCCAGCGCTTCTATGTGTAATCTTGTGCTCAGAATTATTTTCTAGCCGTAAATAAATCTGGTAAGGCTTTAAGAGAAACCATTGGCTATTCGATTAATCAAAGCATGAAGAAACATTCTGTTCGTTACGATTTTGTCTTGTTACTTACAAGTCTCCAATGCAAAGACAATGCACAAGGTATGTCTTAAAACTCCGGTGACTAGTATCGGGAAGCGGAATATCCAACAAAACCTCTCATTACTTTGGTGAACGTTCTTGAAAGTACACAGAATTTTTGTTTGGAAAAATTTTCGGTGCCTGCCACGTGTGATGCTGACAATCCCGCACTGTGATGGGAATGATTCCGTATTTCATTGCTCTTTATTTCTGTTTACACACGTTTTATAGACTTAACTTACAGGCAGCATCACATTACACACGTGGTGCATCTGATGGTTAAACAGAAACTTCGGACCTTGGCCCAACGAGGAGGCTTGCGCGGCCCAGGTTCACTTGTAGCCGTATGGGAGGGCTAACTGTGTACAGGTCAGGCTAGCATGTGGTTCCTACAGAGAGAGGGGCAGCGGCGTCCGTACTAGGTGTTGTCTGCACGATAAACAGTTGTGGCCTTGTAACGTGAGCCAACGTGGCCTCGCAAGGATAGCACCAGCGGTAAGGGTGAACGCATCAGAAACCACAGCCGTTATATTCGCAGTGGAATATCGCCAAAGGGAAAACAGTTCGTTGGAAAAGTCGCAGAGTGGAATGTTACTTCCCTGAACCATGCAGATATTTTAGAAAACTCGAAGAGAGGAGCAGATAGACTGAGGTTGCACAGAGTGGTAATTATTGAAATGTGGTGGAAGAGGAACAGAACCTCTGACAAAATTTGAACAGAGTTGCTGCAGAATTAGATTCAGTAATTAACAAGAAAATGGGAATGTAGGTAGAAAAGTAATAGCGGAATCCTTAATTAGGAATCGGATTTTTATCACAGCATTCGGATCATCAATAAATATGACCCGTAATAGCAGGCTTCCTAACTGATAACTAAACATACTTCATGCCGTATCGACAATACCAGTTGAATACAACAAATACTGTATTATCTTCCTCACTTTCTAGAGATACTGATTTTTTAAAAAGGACATCTGATGTGACAGCAGGGGAAGAGAGGTGTATCGTATTATTGAGTTGATACCTCGTTCACACAAGCAGGAGCCTAACAACGCAGTACAGCCACATCTACACGAGTGCACCGAAAACAAGATAATGTAGTGCATTAGCACAAGAACAAGAACAATTTTCCCAAATCTCTGTAATACTGTGGAATAGAACAAGTCAGGAACAACAGTATAACTACTGTAGCAGCGTAGACAACGGGTTATCAGGGATTGATACAGAGCCACTGCCCATCACCATAGCACAAATACGTATATGTAACTAATAGCTCTATAGGTGATGAGGAAAGTGCGTCTGACAAGATAAAGTAGGTCATTATAAAAGGGAGACGACAGTTAAAGTAAAATTCGATGGTGGGCAAGGAAGAGAAGGAATCAGTGGAAGAAAGTGTTCTGAAGCAATTGGCCAAGGCGGTAAAAATTGAAGTAAGAATAATACGGTCTTGAACTTTGCAGACGTGGTCTTCCTAGTAACAGATGGAAAAGTACTATAGGATATAGTGGATACGACTGAAGATTTATGGAATGAAAATCAGTACAAAGGAAAGAGAAGTAATGGAACTAGGTGGAAATGAAAAGGTAAAGATAATACTGAATGGAGAAGTATTAGAACATGTGCAAACCTTTAAATAACTCGGAAGCAGGTCAGAAACGGACTGGAAGAGTATCTCAGACATTAAAACAAGAATAGCAATGGCGAAAGAGGCATTTATGAAAAAGGAAGAATTTTCTGCAGCAATATGGCCAAAGATCTTAGGAGAAAGTGTTCTACCGAATGATGCTGCAACGTGGACACTGAGGAAAA
This sequence comes from Schistocerca nitens, assembly GCF_023898315.1. Classification (NCBI taxonomy): domain Eukaryota; kingdom Metazoa; phylum Arthropoda; class Insecta; order Orthoptera; family Acrididae; genus Schistocerca; species Schistocerca nitens. Next base: position 1,121,175,343 of record NC_064615.1, read on the forward strand.
AATATAGAGCAAGGCTGGAGGCTTTTCAGATGTGCACATGGTGCCGGATGGAAACAATAAATTGCATATATAGAGTAAGTAATGAAGAGATACTAAAAAGAGTGCCACAGCAAAGACATCTACTGCATATAATAAAAAGGAAACGAAATTTGACTGGATATATATTACGAAACAAGGTGAGATTTATAAAAACAGTCTTACAAAGGTATGTGGCAGGAAGAGGTCTCAGATCGTGGAAAATGCGCTGGAGAGCAGCAAATACACTAGCGTTCAGAAGGAATCAATGGATCGCAGCAAATGGAGACGCAAAAGACCTGTAAATACAGCAGGAAACAAATGACAATGAATGGAATGAAAGTTTGATGAGGCTGATGTAATATCGTGAGCGCACAGTGTAATTATTGTAAATATTTCCTTTAATAAACACGCTAAAAATTGGAGGCGTAGAAAACAGCACATGAAAAAGGATTTCTTCAGTATGGGGCAGATTAAAGGGAAGTATGTGACACAAAATTAAGCTTCTCATTACAGGGATGGAGAGAGGGATAGTCAAAAGTGTGATCAGCGGTAAAGGCTTAATATCAGCAAATGATTTTGCTTACCTTTCTTCACCTGTCCTTGTCAGCTGTTTCTTCATCCCTTTGGCCTTCGTGCATATACATATTACCTACGTCACAGAACCCTTTCGCACATTCTGCATTCTCTTCCCAATAACTGCTGCTCACGCAGATCTAACTTCCGTTGATCATTGTTCATTATTTTCACTACCTTTTACTCATGTACAATTTTATGTTTCCTGATCCAACTGGTTCTTGTCTGTTTTTATCTATCCCTCTTCAGAATTTAGTAATAATTATTTGCCTCAGCTTCCCGTAACTTCTTTCTCATCTCGGTAATCATTCCTGTTTCTCCTAAAATCGCCTATCATTGTTGTTAGAGCTCGCTTTCTATGTTGGTATGTTCCCTCTCATTCCATATTCGAATCCCTAATGTGTTTTCAATATTAAATCTTATTTTTCGTTCCTTGAACATTACGTGTTGCGTGAAGGCCTCTTGGACCTGTTGCCAACGGCAGGCCAGGCAGGAAGAATGGTGCGGCTGCCGCCATTGGGTGTTCCTACAGACCCGCTCAGTGTTACCCTCCGCCGTCATTTCCACCATTCCGGACGACTGCTCCTCCGGTGTTGGGATTGTCGGACAGCACACACAAGAGCTGTTCGAAATGAATTAAGACTCACATTATATTGAAGACTACAATCCAAGGATCTGGAGCACCTCGTTTAAAATTTAAAAAAAATGGTTCAAATGGCTCTGAGCACTATGGGACTTAACATCTGAGGTCATTAGTCCCCTATAACTTAGAACTACTTAAACCTAACTTAACTAAGGACGTTACACACATCCATGCCTGAGGTAGGATTCGAACCTGCGACCGTAGCCGTCGCGCGGTTCCATACTGAAGCGCCTAGATCCGCTCGGCCACACCGGTCGGCATTTAAAATCGTTGAATCAGTTTAAAGGAATGGCAGACAAAAGACATTAAAAAATTATATATAATGACATATGTGGTGTCACCGCTAGACACCACACTTGCTAGGTGGTAACTTAAATCGGCCGCGGTCCTGTAGTACATGTCGGACCCGCGTGTCGCCACTGTGTAATCGCAATCCTAGCGCCACCACATGGCAGGTCACAAGACACGGACATGACCTCGCCCCAGTTGTACGGACGACATAGCTTGCGACCAGACCTACCAAGTCTGCCTCTCATTTGCCGAGAGACTGATAGAATAGCCTTCAGCTTATTCCATAGCTACTACCTAGCAAGGCGCCATTTGTATCAGTGCTTATAGCTTACTACTATTCAAGAGATGTATTCCAACAAGAGAATAAAGTTAAGTATATTATTCCAGCTACGTACTTTTCTTCTTATTCATTAATAAGTCTCATGTTCCAGTACTTCACGCCCGTCTGCGTTAGTTTAGCGTGCACTTTCAGCCACTTCGATCTACAAGGTGTTGGCCCCGCTGCCGACACATCACATGGCGACGAGGATGGGATGTGTTTTTTCTGCTTTGGACTGATTTGTTCTTTTTCCCTTTTTGTGCTCTGATTTGCTTGTGTCATGGCTTCGCCACATTCTCCAGATGTACTGTCCGAATTTTTTCGCTTGCAGAATCAGCAGACGCAGGCGTTATTGGAAGCCCTTGGACAGCTCGTCCAGGGTCAACGTGCGCTGCAAACCGATGCGGCAGCCGCCGCTTCATCGCTACCGCCGCCACACAACGCTGTCGCACCGCCATTTAGGCCCTTTGAGGCCGAGTGCGAAACCTGGACTGAGTGGGCCAGCCAGTTCCAGTTTCATCTCGCCGCGTACAGAATTCAAGGTAAAGAGCGGCAGCCGTTTTTGCTTTCTTGTGTCGGTGTGTCTACCTACCGTGTGATAGTGAAATTGTTTCCCCGACGCGACGTAGCAACTCTGACCTACGAGGAAATTTTGTCGGCTTTAGATGCCTATTTCAAAGAAACAGTAAATGTAGTTGCAAAACGGTATACGTTCTTTCGTACAAAACGTACGGCCGGTCAGACTAATAGGGAGTGGGTTGCAACTTTGCAAGGCCTTACTAGAGACTGCGCGTTTGCCTGTGAATGTGGCCTCCCATATTCCGATACAATGGTGCGTGATGCAATAGCACAGAACGTTTCTGATGTTCGCATACGGGAACAGATTTTGAAACTCGTAAATCCCTCCCTTCAACAAGTGATAGACATATTGGATAGGCAAGACACACTTGACTTTGCTCAGGACTCATTTGAAACTTCGCCAGCAGTGTGTCACATTAATCAGCCCGCCGGGCCCGCTGCACGGGACGCTAAGCGGCCCTCGCGCCCGTCGCAGCCTCGCTCGCAAACACGTGCGCCGCGTAAGCAAGCAACTGCAGTGAAATCATGCCCGCGGTGTGCAACTAGACATTCGCGTGAAAATTGCCCGTCACGCCAAGCTATTTGCTTTTACTGTCAAAAGAAAGGACATGTACAAAGTGTTTGCCAGAAAAAGCTTAGATCAGACAATCGCAATAATTCCAGGCCTTTTGCTTCGCGCCGGAATCGAACCCAGGACAATCAGGCTCGTGGACCTTCGCCCATGGACATTAATGTAGTTCATTCCCACCTGTCCAGTGACACTTTAGCTAACAGTGACTGTGTTCGTCCCACCCAAAGTGTGTGTCGACGTCGCAGGAAATCCCGTAAAGTCGCAAGTGCTTCTGTACCTGTATCAGTTCAAATTGCACGTGACAGTCGCTCTTGTTGTCAACAGGACAATAAACTTTTTGTGGACCTAGACTTTGCAGGCAAAGTGATATCATTCCAGCTCGATACCGGAGCTGCAGTTTCGTTGCTCAATCACGACACGTACAAACAACTGGGCAAACCGCCATTGCGTGCCGCAAATGTTAAGTTAACTAGTTACTCAGGACAGCCGATCCCTGTGTTAGGACAGTGCAGCCTTATTGCAACATACAAGGGACAAACAAAACTTGTATCATTTTACGTTCTTCGTTCTTCTAGTGCAGTGAACTTGTTTGGCTTAGATTTGTTTCAATTGTTTAATTTGTCTATAGTAAATCAGGTCCTATCAGTGAATCAGACTGTGCCTTCCGCCAGTGTTTCTAGTCTTTGTGAAGAATTTGCAGACATTTTTGCACCGGGCCTTGGTTGCGCTAAGCACTATGAAGCACATTTGGAATTGAAAGACAACGCGCAACCGAAATTTTTCAGAGCGCGCAATGTTCCCCACGCATTGCGTGATGAGGTCGCCAGAACATTGCACGATTTAGAATCTCAAGGTGTAATTGAACGTGTGCAGGCTTCTCTCTGGGCCTCACCCTTAGTAATTTTGCCAAAACCTTCCGGAAAACTGAGACTTTGTGTGGACTTCAAGGCAACTGTGAATCCACAACTTGTGACTGCTACTTTTCCTTTGCCCCGCCCGGAAGATCTTTTTGACAAACTGTGCCCGGGAAAATATTTTTCAAAATTGGACCTAGCAGATGCGTACTTGCAGATACCTGTGGACGAAGACTCCCAGCGCGTCTTGGTGGTAAACACGCATCTTGGCTTGTATCGCTTCAAAAGACTGCCATTCGGGTGTGCATCCGCCCCTGCATTGTTTCAGCAATATTTACAAACTCTTTGTGCGTCGGTCCCTACTGCTGCGAACTATCTGGACGATATTGTGATCTCAGGACAGACAGAAGCAGAACATTTGCAAAATCTCCGAACATTATTTCAGGTATTGCGTCAGAATGGTCTTCGCTTGAGAAAGGACAAATGTGTGTTTTTTGCACGGGACTCACCCTACCTGGGGCATGTCATAAATGCCCAAGGTATACATCCGAGTCCAGAGCACCTCCGTGCCATACAGGACTTACCTGCTCCGCAGAATTTGAAACAGCTACAGAGTGTGTTGGGTAAAATAAATTATTATCATAAATTTTTGCGCAATGCTTCTTCCATTTCAGCTCCGCTTCATCGCTTACGCCGTAAAGGTGTTCCGTTCGTCTGGACGACGGAATGCGAACGCGCCTTTCGCCAGTTGAAATCGGCGTTACTTTCAAATTCTTGCCTTACGCCATTCGATCCCCGAAAACCCCTTTTGTTGATGGTAGATGCATCGGATTTCGGGATCGGTGCTGTGCTTGCGCACAAGGATGGCTCGCATGATCGCCCTATTGCCTTTGCGTCAAAATTGCTCTCATCTGCGCAAAGAAATTATTCACAAATAGAGAAAGAAGCTTTAGCTCTCGTGTTTGGTGTTACCAAGTTCCATGACTTCTTGTATGGTCGTCACTTTACCATCATCACAGACCACAAACCGTTGACATCGCTTTTTCATCCGCACAAGCCTGTACCTCCACGTACAGCGCAGAAATTCATTCGCTGGTCACTTTTTCTCTCGCAGTACCGCTACGATATCTTGTATCGGTCCACTGCTCAGCACGGAAACGCTGATGCGTTGTCCCGTTTGCCTGTTGCTGAGGATAAAGCATTCGATTCTTCCGAACTTGCTTGCATGTTCATTGATTCGGAAGCCGATGACGTGGTCGCATCGTTTCCGATTGATTTTCATCGTGTAGCTACAGCCACAGCTGCTGATCCTGTCCTTGCTACTGTTTTGCGTTTTGTTGCTACGCAATGGCCCTTGTCAAAGTCACGGATCGAGGATCCTTTGGTTCGCCGTTTTTTTGCTCACAAGGAGAGACTTTTTGTACGACGTGGTGTTTTGTTGTTGCGTTCTGATAATGATCAATCCCGAGTCGTGGTCCCACGTTCGTTGCAGTCCTCTGTCCTAAAGCTTCTTCACCAAGGACATTGGGGTATAGTGCGTACGAAACAACTTGCTCGTCAGCACTGTACTTGGTTCGGAATCGATGCTGCGATTACGAATATGTGCTCCTCTTGCGTGGCGTGTGCCGAACACCAATCCGCACCGCCGCGTAAATTCTTTGCATGGCCGAACGCCACTTCCCCTTGGCAACGCTTGCACATCGATTTTGCTGGTCCATTCTGGAATGCTCGATGGTTGGTTGTGGTCGATGCTTTCAGTAATTTTCCTTTTGTTGTCCGGATGTCTTCCACGACGTCTTCTGCCACGATCCAAGCCTTGTCTGCTATCTTTTGCATTGAAGGTCTTCCGCAGACTATTGTTTCCGACAATGGCCCACAATTCCTGTCCGCAGAATTTCAGTCATTCTGCAAGGCCAATGGTATTCAACATCTGACATCCGCGCCGTTTTCGCCTCAGTCAAACGGTGCCGCTGAACGATTGGTCCGGACTTTCAAGTCACAGATGTTGAAATTGAAAGAATCGCATTCTCGGGAGGACGCTTTGTTACTCTTTTTGTCCTCGTATCGCTCTCAGCCCCGCGATGGTCGCTCGCCGGCTGAATTGCTCCATGGTCGATCTCATCGCACCCTGATGTCTTTGCTGCATCCGCCGCATCAGGTTCCTGTGCAGCGGCAGACTCCGGTTTTTGCTCCTGGCGACGTTGTCTATTATCGCAACTATCGCGGTTCACAGCGTTGGCTTGCAGGGCGCATTCTTCGCTGCCTCGGCCGCGCGATGTATTTGGTTTTGGGGGCCTCTGGTGAGGTGCGTCGGCATCTCAATCAGCTGCGCCTCTGTCGTCGCCTGGGTTCTGCCGCTCCCCGTCTGCTTTCAGCGACGGAGCCGTCAGGTCAGCGCCCTGGGGACCCATCTACTGGCTCGCCTCATCCCCAGGTGTTACCGACGCTGCCTTCCATTTTGCCCCATGGCGTCGCGCCGCCGCCGCAGCCGCAGCCGCCGCAGCAGCAGCCGCCGCAGCCGCCGTCGGCGCCGCCCGCAGTGGACGCGTCGCTGCAACCGCATGGCGCCTCCCTGGGTCCCGCGCCGCCGCTCGCTTCCCGTGACCAGCCGTCCTCCGCCATGGACCTCTTGCCCGCTCCGGACCAGATGTCGTCATCGCGCGTCGGATTCCCCGACGCAATGGAGGTCGACCCTTCGGCCCCTCCGGTGTCATTACGTGCGCATACACCGCATGTTGACGTGCACCCTGGACTAGGTTTTCAGGCGTTTCCTGGCTCCCCTCGGACCGAATGGCCGGGTGCGGGTGGCACAGCCTCGCCTGTTGTTAGGCTCCCCACCTCATCGCATACGTCAACATGGGGTCCTCCCCACGGCGGGCGGAAGCCTTATCTCACGACCGTTCGCCGATTTGCGGGGGAGGAATGTGGTGTCACCGCTAGACACCACACTTGCTAGGTGGTAACTTAAATCGGCCGCGGTCCTGTAGTACATGTCGGACCCGCGTGTCGCCACTGTGTAATCGCAATCCTAGCGCCACCACATGGCAGGTCACAAGACACGGACATGACCTCGCCCCAGTTGTACGGACGACATAGCTTGCGACCAGACCTACCAAGTCTGCCTCTCATTTGCCGAGAGACTGATAGAATAGCCTTCAGCTTATTCCATAGCTACTACCTAGCAAGGCGCCATTTGTATCAGTGCTTATAGCTTACTACTATTCAAGAGATGTATTCCAACAAGAGAATAAAGTTAAGTATATTATTCCAGCTACGTACTTTTCTTCTTATTCATTAATAAGTCTCATGTTCCAGTACTTCACGCCCGTCTGCGTTAGTTTAGCGTGCACTTTCAGCCACTTCGATCTACAAGGTGTTGGCCCCGCTGCCGACACATCAACATAACCACATGGAATCTCATAGAGTAAGACCACAGAAAAGACCTAAAAGCCAATTTTTAGGTTCTTGATGAAAGAATATTCTTCATCTTCGTTTTTAGTGTTCAGCCCCGATTTTGGTTTGCAGCAGTACGTCATTACATTATTCTGACTACATTCATTTTCATTTCTGCATGCGTATCACACCCTACATCACTCGTAAACGGGTGCACGTATGGCATCGTTAGTGAATCCACGTGATGTTTTCTCTCAACGGCTGCTTCTGTTATTGTTATAAGGATATTATTGAGTCTTAAGATGTTTTCGAAGATTTTATCTCCTCTGGTTTGCAAGTGCGTCCAGAGAGAACTGTTGTTCAGAATTTTTCTAAGAATCTCTTCAGTGGTAATCACCAGCTCGCCCTTAACATAGTTCTGTGGCACCAGATTTCTATGGCTTTTTGCCATCTTGCCTTTTGTTCACGTGGTGTCCAAGTTTCACACCGGTATGGGGCTACACTAGAAACAGATACTTCCATGAGTCGTTTTTCCTTATTTCCAAACTGATGTACTTGCTAGTAAGTAATTTTGTTATCAAATGAAATGGCATTTTTTTACACTGTATTACGCTCATAACTTCCTTCACTTTTCTGCCATTCGCTGTGATTCTGATTCCTAAATAGGTTAATTCCTCTATCACTTGGAACTCCTCTCATCCAATTCTCATTCTTAGACCATATTCTTCTTTAGTACTGCAAACCATCGTTTTAGTCTTTGTCTTGTTTAGTGTCGTACCATACTGGTCACAGAAAAATACTTTCTATTCTTCTGACGACCTTCTCTAGATACGAGGTGCGACAATAATGAGACTGATTTTCTTTGCAAGATGTGGCAAACCAGCAGGCTCGCTAGGCACAATATCTTTGACGTTGGTCTACAAGCTGTTTCTAGTCCAAGCAGCACATCGATGCAACTGCTCAATGGTGAGTTGTGCTGTAATGAGTTAACACATGTTTGTGTCTCTCGTCACGGATATGGAACCCCATAAAATTGCGCATCGGTATGCCATTACTTTTTGCGTTAAATTGGGTGAAAACGCGATGACAACTTACAGTAAGCTTCAGAAGGCTTTTGGAGAGGAGGTTATGTCAACAGCTCAAGTTTTTCGATGGCATAAAATGTTTAGCGAATGCAGAACGAATGTTGAAGATGAAGACCGCAGTGGACGACTATCAACCTGACGGATGGATATCAACTTGGTCAGGGTGCATGAACTCGTACGATCTGATCGAAGATTATCCGTGAAATGATTGCAGAAGAACTGAACATCAATCGAGAAACAGTTCGTCTAATAATAATTGGATTCTGCATCACGATAATGCCCCATCCCATACTGCTCTGTCAGTACAGCAATTTTTAACCTCAAAACAAATTTCAGTACTACCACAGCCACCTTATTCACCAGATATCGCTCCGTGCGACTTTTTTCTATTTCCAAGAGTCAAAACGGTGGTCAAGGGACACCATTTTCAAACAACACAAGATGTCCAAAAAGTTGTGACGAGGGTCTTGGGGGATATTACAGAAGATGAGTTCCAGAAACGTTAAATCAATGGCAGAAGCGCTGGAAAAAGTGTGTGCAATCAGAAAGGAACTGTTTTGAAGGAGACAACACTAAACTTGACTAAAATTCTTAGCAACATTTATTTTTCACATCAGTCCCGTTACTTTATTGTCGCACCTCGTATTCTTTCGTCTCTAGTCCTAACATGAATAATTTTTGATGTTAAAAATGATGATGATACTTGTATTAGAAGAGAGGTTCTTCTCTCAGAAAATTCTGCTACGTAGATGGATACGTTAGCGAATATCACCCGAAATTCTGTTTCTCTGGAAGTGAAAACACACAACCCGAAAATGTAGAGTAGAAAAGAACTAAATTCCAGGTAAGAGGATCAGGAGTTCAAGAGGGACTTCGACAAGACTGCTGGTGGAAGATCGTCAACAGCGCCGCCTCTCTTCAGAGCATTGTTTCCTCGGAGTCGCCCCCACCCCTGGGAAGAGGGAGCAGCAGTCTGAGCTGCGAGATAACTTCCGCGGCCATCTCCTCTGAGCCCCCTAATTGCGGCCCGGCATGGCTGGTGATGCGGAAGAGTCCCTGACTGCGCTCAGCGCTCAGCGGATCTGCCCGGGAAGCCGCCCGGCTGCCTCCTCCATTCGCCAGGGGCCTGCGATAGGCGGCGCTCCCATTGCACAGCAGGCGGGATATTGAAATGCAAAGTGACTGAGATGAGGTCCAGGGGCGCGGATGCGAACGGACGATAACGAGATTAACGATTCTTTGTAGCAGCTGGTTTGTGCTTCGGCGAGAGGCCCTTTTAGGCACCGCTGTCAAAGCAAAATTTCCCTAATTCCATTCCGTCAGACATTTTGTATGCAACGTGCAAGTCAACTACAACAGTGCACCAGCTGAGAGCGGAAACTGTCGTAATCAACTAACAGCTTCAAGTACGGGTGAAACAGAAAGCAAGGAGAAAGGAAATAGTTACCTGATGTAAAAACATAAAAGGAGGCCACAGATGATATTTTATTAGGGAGTAACCCTCCAACCCAAGATTCTTTAACGAATCGGATTCCCGTGTATAAAACACATGGTGAGAATGGTGTAGGTTACCTGTGCTCCGTTTTAAGGGAAGTTACGCTACTGGCCATTAAAATTGCTACACCAAGAAGAAATGCAGATGATAAACGGGTATTCATCGGACAAATATATTATACTAGAACTACATGTGACTACATTTTCACGCAGTTTGGGTGTATAGATCCTGAGAAATCAGTACCCAGAACAACCACGTCTGGCCGTAATAACGGCCTTCATACGCCTGGGCATTGAGTCAAACAGAGCTTGGATGGCGCGTACAGGTACAGCTGCCCATGCAGCTTCAACACCATGCCACAGTTAATCAAGAGTAGTGACTGGCGTATTGTGACGAGCCAGTTGCTCGGCCACCATTGACCAGACGTTTTCAATTGGTGTGAGATCTGGAGAATGTGCTGGGCAGGGCAGCAGTCAAACATTTTCTGTATCCAGAAAGGCTCGTACAGGACCTGCAACATGCGGTCGTCCATTATCCTGCTGAAATGTAGGGTTTCGCAGGGATTGAATGAAGGGTAGAGCCACGGGTCATAACACATCTGAAATGTAACGTCCACTGTTCAAAGTGCCGTCAGTGCGAACAAGAGGTGACCGAGGCGTGTAACCAATGGCAGCCCATACCATCACACCGAGTGATACGCCAGTATCGCGATGACGATTACACGCTTCCAGTGTGCATTCACCGCGATGTCGCCAAACAGGGATGCGACTATCATGATGCTGTAAACGGAACCTGGATTCGTCCGAAAAAATGACGTTTTGCGATTCGTGCACCCAGGTTCGTCGTTGAGTACACCATCGCAGGCGCTCCTGTCTGTGATGCAGCGTCAAGGGTAACCGCAGCCATGGTCTCCCCATCTGTTGACTCAGGGGTCGAGACGTGGCTGCACGATCCGATACAGCCATGTGGATAAGATGCCTGTCATCTCGACTGCTAGTGATACCAGGCCGTTGGGATCCAGCACGGCGTTCCGTATTACCCTCCTGAACCCACCGATTCCATATTCTGCTAACAGTCATTGGATCTCGACCAACGCGAGCAGCAATGTCGCGATACGATAAACCGCAATCGTGATAGGCTACAATCCGACCTTTATCAAGGTCGGAAATGTGATGGTACGCATTTCTCCTCCTGACACGAGGCATCACAACAACGTTTCACCAGGCAACGCCGGTCAACTGCTGTTTGTGTATGAGGAATCGGTTGGAAACTTTCCTCATGTCAGAACGTTGTAGGTGTCGCCACCGGCACCAACATTGTGTGACTGCTCTAAAAAGCTAATCATTTGCATATCACAGTATCTTCTTTCTGTCGGTTAAATTTCGCGTCTGTAGTACGTCATCTTCGTGGTGCAGCAATTTTAACGGCCAGTAGGGTAGTTTTTGATGCACCTCAATATTTATGACTTTATACCACCTCAGCTATGTTTTGTACAATGATATAATTTTGTAGGCACCTCCAGTGGTATATGTGGAGATTCTATAAAAAACAGAGTTAGTAATAAACAAGTAATAAAGTAAAACAGAACGGCTGATATTGAAGATTTACTGCATAACTGTAGTAAGCGACGAACTTTTTTCCTTTCACTGTTTTGTGAGGAGCATCAGCTAGGAAAGGTTTTCAAAACATTGGTAATTATGTGTAAAGATTGTTGGAAGTCGGTAAGTGCTCTCATCCTCCAGTACTGAATGAAGATAGTCTGGGTAATTTGCGCGTCGTGAGTTGCGCTGTCTCGAGAAATATACACAGTTTCTACCTGTAATTGACACCAGGTGACACCTCTTAATAAGTAGATCATGACAGCATTTTAAATTTATTATATTCGCTTAACAATTACATGAAATAGTGAAAATGAAATTTTCATTGCCCCTGAAGGCCCCAGACAGGTAACTTGCAATTGGGGATGGGTGCCCAACCATGACTGGGGAATGTGTCAGTCAAATATAACAAAGGACGTGGAACAGTACCGATAGCGACTATGGCAGATGGAAGTGCTGCGCTGTGCCACAAGGGTAAGGCAAACCTGTATATTTGTAAATGATAAGGCCTTCAGAAGCAGCTGACTCCCTGTTGCGACAGCCTGCAGAGTCTACAGCTTTGGGGTAACACTTTTAGGTCCACCGAAGAAGTCGAGGGTTGAGGGCAAATATAGTGTGGATGCATTGTTCCTGGAAGATAATAAAGAGCGTCATGTGCGACCAGATTCGAGCTGGAAAAGTCACTTGGGATGCACACATATGGTGTTCGATGGTCAGTAGTGAACAGTCATAGAGTCAGTGAGTGATCAGTAGTTATGGAGTATGCAGAGTATCGAAGAAGGCGCCCGTCCGCAGCTCGTGGCCTTGTGGCTAGCGTTGTTGCCTCTGGATCACCCCACCGAGCGAGGTGGCGCAGTGGCTAGCACACTGGACTCGCATTCGGGAGGACGACGGTTCAATCCCGCGTCCGGCCATCCTGATTTAGGTTTTCCGTGATTTCCCTAAATCGCTCCAGGCAAATGCCGGGATGGCTCCTTCGAAAGGGCACTTCCGACTTCCTTCCCCGACCTTCCTTAATCCAATGGGACCGATGACCTTGCTGTCTGGTATCCTCCCCCAAACGACCCAACCCAACCCCTTCTGGATCATGGGGTCCCGGGTTCGATTTCCGCCCGTGTTAGGAATTTGCTCTGCCCGGGGAATGAGTGTTTGTGTTGTCGTCATCATTTCATCATCATCATTCGTGACAGTGGCTTGATTGGAATATGTAAAAATTGGGCTGTGTAAAAATTGAGACTTTGTGCGGGCGCTGATGACCGCGTATTTGAGCGCCCCCCAAACCAACCATCACCATCATCAAACGAAGGCACTAGCAACTTTGAAGACAGTAGCTGCTGATGGAACAGTAGCACTTCATCCACGAGAACACAGTACTATTCCTCTTGATTCTGCAACAACTGATAGTAGAATTTTACTTTTGTCTTACATGAGTTTCAGCGAATAGCCTTGAACACAAGTCGTCTTTATCTAAATTAGCAGTATAGCGGATTTCATTTGCTAGCAGCAACAAGTAACTGGATACTACTTGTCTCCTGGCCAAGGGGCCAGAGATATTTTAACTAGCCCAAGTGGTCTTTGAGTTTGCAGTTGGACGAAGTGCCGAATGACTAAGTAGACGACAGACCAAGTGACAACAGTTGCTCTTGTCTCTCAGCTAAGCGCTCCTCACGTTCATAAAAAACAGAACACCTTAAACGGCAAGAAACAGGACATTCATATTCACAGGACATATACGATGGCATGTTCTGCAGAAATGAGTAGCATTCCAGTCAACTCGGTTCAGATTGTGTCCCGTTGCCCTGATAACTTGTTCCATGTGGGATGGCATAGACGCGTGTAAGACGCAAATGGCGTCCTTTGGTACAACTGTCCATGCTGCATTCACCTGATTCCAAAGCTCATCTCTGGTGGTTGGCACTGGGTTACATTGTCATTTTACCATATCCCACACATTTTCGACTGGCGACAAATCTGATAATCTGGCGGGCGAGGGCTGACATCCTGTGGCACCGAGAAGGCGCGTGTTCGTGCAGCGACATATGGTTATGCATTGTCTTGCTGAAAAATGGCATCTGGAGTGTTGTGCAGAAAGGGCAAGGCTACGGGTCGCAGGATGTCACTCACATAGGTCACACTGGCCACAGTGCCCTGAACGCTCACCAACTGTGAGTTGCGGTTGTACCCAGTAGCACCCCACACCATAAGGCCCTGAGTGACCGCCGTATGTCTTTTACGAATGCAGTTACTGTAATGTAGCTCCCTGTCTCTGTGGCGAATCAAAATGCGACCATTATTTTCAAGTAAACCGAACCTGGATTCATCCGAAAACACTATCTGATGCCATTCTTGTCCCCAGTGACGCCTTTCCACACACCTTTCCCGTCTAGGATGTTGTTTCTGCACATTCATCAAAGGCAAACGAAGGACGACGCGCGTAATAAAAGCGGCGGATTGTCACCTGTGATAGTGTACAATTTGTCACTTTGTTCGAATGTTCACCAGAGCCGAGAAGGACGCAGATCTGTTCAGCAATGCCATCCGGATGAGGCGACGATCGTGTCGGGGGAGGGAGGGAGGTGGTCTGGGTGGTGCGACCTGACCCATCTCAACGTGTTCTACGGCCTTCCGTGAACCATTCTGCACACACCAGTTGTACTGTCGAAACACGCCGTCCCAGACGAGCAACCATTTCCTGCATAGATGCTTCACATTCTCTCTTGCAATAATGCGCCTTCTTTCTAAATCATTGATCTGGCGGTACGGTTCGCGCATGCCTCTGCGAAGAATCCTACGCGTCTGCTCGAATCACACTGGTCCATTATATTCAGTTTACAGCTAAGAGAGCTGCAGCATTTTATTGTGACCTTTGATTTCATAGTTCGATGAAATCACTTTCTCATTATTTCTCTGTGAGCAGTAGGCACATTTTACCGGTAGGTGGCGTTGCGCTGCGGTATTTGTGTTGACCTTGAACCCGGAGGCCGACATGCTATTCATTTCTGCATAACGCACTAATGTACGTGTCCTGTTATGTGTCCAGTGGTTCAAGGTCTTTGTTTTTCCTGAACATAATTATAAGTGAAATGAAAAACAAATCTCTCGTATCACACAACATTTCAACCTGATCTAATTTCATATCAGGAAACGCCTTAAATGGCGTCCTGTGGTATAACCATCCATGCTGCATTCACCTCATTCCAAAGTTCATCCCTGGTGGTTGGCACTGGGTTACAGTGCTGCACCTGTCATTTCACCATATCCCACACATTTTCGACTGGCGACTAATCTGATAATCTGGTGGGCCAGACCCTATTTTGAAAAATATGCAGCTGATTTTGGTGCAAAATGTAGAGCAGATGGTGATGCTGCGGACCTGACATATGAAACGGCTGCTTTCAAGTTCCAGTTCAAAGAGCTGATACGCATTGACACAGATTCCTATTTGGACATTGGGAAAGGTTTCCTTTTTCGATGTGTGCGTTACATGATGTTTATCCAAACATCGGAATTTATGAGCATGTCAATGATTGCAACATCTTGTGAACGTAGGTTCAGCAAATTAAGTACCTACTTAAAGAAGAGTACGAGTGAAGCAGACATTCAAATTAAGCCGTCTGGTCGGCAGATACGACGCAGTCGTTGAACTTGACTTACATGACATGATCGGTGAGATTGGCTTGCTCACAGAAAGAAACGGCAAATTAAATTTATAATAAAAACACAATCCTGGGAAAATGACTGACGTATTTTCATCTATGACGCTGACCATTTTGGAGACTGCGCGTCCATACAGTTCACATGGGTCGGCCCCCTGGCGTGCTCTGGTGAGCCGCCAAAGAAACAGTATTTCTTAAACGATCACAAACGAGTGCTCGGCCTATTCTGTAACCTGTATTACTGTTGTCCAGCCAATCTGGTCAGTGCTACGCGCAACCTGTACATCATTGTCTCTTACTTGTTGCCCTATTACTATGTTCCATAAATCGTGTTTGTTATTGCCATAGCAAAACTGACGAAGAGAGAGGGTTAAGTTTTCTCCGCGTGTTAGTGTCAGTGCTAAGTCACCCACCAAACGTCTCTGTGGAAGAAATGCCCACTGCCCAGCAGCAAGCTGTCGCAGAACAACAGCAGGCTGTCGCCACGGCTGTAAATCGAGAGGCGTCTGCTTGCTAGCGGCAGGTTATTTCCCCCTTCAGTGCAACCGTTCCCCTTTCCGGCGTATAATGAATCGGCTGTAGGCTGGGGCTACTACGAGATACGGTTACGCCAACATTTCCGGAGTTTTCGCGTGAGCGGTGCAAACCTTTGTAGGGTTTTCATTCTTTCCTGGATTTCTCCGCGCATTTCTCGGTTCTTGTGCCAACTTGTGCCTTTGCAAGAACCGGCCAGCTTATCATTTGATGAAATGTGCGAACTGCTCTCAACCTACTGCTGTGGCAGAACGCGTCATTACAACGCAAGCCGCGCTGTGTAGGTGCCTTGCCACGGTCGCGCTCCCCCGTCGGAGGTTCTAGTCCTCCCTCGGGCATGAGTGTGTGTTGTCCGTAGCGTAAGTTAGTTTAAGTAATATTACGTAGTGCGTAAGCCTAGGGCCAATGACCTCAGCAATTTGTTTCCATAGGAACTTGCCACAAAACAGTGACGCGTGTAGAATTTTAACGTTGCCAGAAACGCCAAAACCAGTCTTACAAAGCATGGGCTGCAGAATCACACGGTTTGAGCCGTCATTGTAAATTTGTCGGTAGTCCCCTTTACGGATCCTATGCTCATCACATGGTGCGTTATGTTATTATTCGTCTGGCCCGGGAAAGTTCGCGGAAAGCACTTCAGTGTGAGAATTCAAAACATAGGGATGTGCTCAATACAGCATAGTCTTTTGAAGTGTCACAGGCGACAGGCAAGCAGATTGCTGGGTATGTGGAGGTGACGCAAGCTGCTCAGTCAACCCCTGCCAGGCACGCTGCAAGTCCTCAGGATGACGGGGAAGCCGTTGCAGCAGTATAACCTTTGACTCGGCGTTGCTTGGAGCAGCGTCGGTTACGGCCACAGCAGCCACAGGCCGCGTAGCAGCAGCGGCCGCGTGCTCCCCTTCCGTCTTGCCCGTACTGCTACGTAAAAGACGACCGTGCTCCTTGCCTTAGCGTTGGGCTGTTTGCAACGACTGTCGAAAGAAAAGCCACATAGCATCGGCGTGTAAGTCCTCTTCAAATGTAGCGGATACAGTATTACAGATGGAAATAAACTATCTCTTCAATGAATGTCTCCCCAAACAAATCGTTTATTGATTTGCGTGTGTTTAATACCGCTGAATTGTAAGAAGTCGCAGGAGGTGCAGTGACTGGTAAAAGCACAAACGTACGTGGACTTGGGATCCCCTTCCCTCACACGTTTTACCTAAGTTGATTAGCTACAATGAACAGCATATTCCGATAATAGGCCAGTTCTCCGCTCCTGTCTCTTACAAATCTGTTATCCGCCCTCTCACCTTCCTTGTTGTGGATCATTTCCATGTTGCAGACTTGTACAGGTTAGAAGCGTTTAAAGCATTCGGTTTCTCCACTGCCGATGAGATAAAAGTGTTCAAATGTGTGTGAAATCTTATGGGAATTAACTGCTAAGGTCATCAGACCTTAAGCTTACACACTACTTAACCTAAATTATCCTAAGGACAAACACACACACCTATGCCCGAGGGAGGACTCGAACCTCCGCCGGGACCAGCCGCATAGCCCATGACTGCAGCGCCTTAGACCGCTCGGTGCCGAAGAGATAAATTTAGTGTCAGATCAAGTTCCACATGAGCAACTGGAGTATCTCCGCTTCGAGTATCATCACTGTTTTCCCCTGGGCTCGGTGTGCTACCGGTTTTTAGCCCCCACCCCACATTATCTTGAAAGACTGCGTCCGCCTTCTTTGCGCTGCAGGTGCCTGTCGCGTTGCGCAATTCGGTCAAAGCCGAATTACACCGTTTGACGTCGCTCGATGTCATTCGGTCTATGTCTTCGAGCGAATGGGCTGCACCACCGGTCATCGTTAAGAAGCAAACGGGTAAGCTTCATCTCTGTGGCGTCTTCAGTGTAACAATTAATGCTGAGTCCGAGATAGACACATACCCTTTACCGCGCCATGGCGAGTTCCTCCCAATATTATCAAGCGGCCACTACTTTCCAAATACTGATTTCTGAGAAGCGTACCTCAAGTGCCAAGTCAGTCACCTTCTCGTTATCAATACACCATTCGGCCTATACCAATATTAACACTTGGATTATGGTGTCGCTAGCGGACCTGCAATTTTTCACTGTTCTTTTTCTTTTTTAGAGCGGCTCACAGCTTCTGTGCCAGGCTCCTCAATTATTTCAACAATATCGTTGTTTCGGGTTCCTCCATCGTAGATCACCTTAGATGTCTCCAGTCACTGTTTCGCGTTTTGCAGTCTGTGGGTCTCAAATGCGATCTTGCCAGAATCTAATTTTTTCAGCCATCATTTGCTGCGGCCAGCGACAATACGGACGGCAGCTGAGTCTTGCAGTTCCACCAGCAGGGGCGCTGCTGCGGGGCGGTGTGATCCTTCTGTCTCCAAGACTTCAACGCAGGTGCGGCAGTACCATCAGTGCACTATATAAGACGAAGCGCAGAACGTCTTCGTCAGTCCTCGTTCGGCTCACCTGAAGATGGCTGGCAGTGGTCCATCCGAAATATCATGGAATGAAGTTCACGACGAACGGTTGCAATCCCAAAATCGCTTTCAACAACACAGGCAATGTCAGACGATTCTGCAACACTGTTTATTATTACATGACCTCTGATGTTAGCAATTTTCTGTTCTACATTTGTTAGTCTAATGTCATGTTCTTAAAGGTTACCATTTATTGCTGTACTAAATTCTGACAAGTCAGTTTCTATATCAGTTATTCTTGCACACGCATGCCCTTGAAACACTTGGGCCTGTACTTTATTGAAATCAGCGCTTAACTGTTCACCTAGCTGTATGCTACCTGCAGCAACCTGCTTTATACCGATAGTTAGTCCACCTTTTACTAGCCGGCCGAAGTGGCCGTGCGGTTAAAGGCGCTGCAGTCTGGATCCGCAAGACCGCTACGGTCGCAGGTTCGAATCCTGCCTCGGGCATGGATGTGTGTGATGTCCTTAGGTTAGTTAGGTTTAACTAGTTCTAAGTTCTAGGGGACTAATGACCTCAGCAGTTGAGTCCCATAGTGCTCAGAGCCATTTGAACCATTTCCACCTTTTACTGTTACAATAGCATTCTTACATTCCTGTTTCGCATGGCAAATTTGTCCTTTCACGCTTTCGTTAAGCTGTGATCTCATTTATTATAGGATCACTTAAGTCTGAAATTCTGTGCTCATTTCCTCCTGAATTTCCTTTTTAAAATTTTTTCAGTATATTATCAAACTGTTCTCGCATTTTTATAAAGACCTGATTAATTTAAGAAACTAATCCACTTATTTTCCTAACCATTTGAGAAACAAGTTCCTTTATTTCTGTATTCATACTACTATGCATTTAAGACCGAAGATCATTTATTTTTGAATTCATTTCATTACCAACTCCACTTTGTACTATACCTTCCATTCATAGTATTACAAATACCACCCATCTGTTCCTAATGTTTTGGAACATCGTTGCAATGCTAACTTTCTCCTCACCAGCCTCCAATGCTGGTTATATTTTCTCTTCAGTGACTGCAAATGGTACTAATGTAAGATTAGGCCCAGATGTCTGTTCCCTATTTTTTTCTTGAATAGGAGTACTTACATTTTTCTCATCAACTTCAAAACCTGACTCCCTTTTTATTTCCTTCACAAGACCTGTTACGAACCTCAGACTCCACCGCGACTTGCTCATTCATTGACCCACAAGTACTATACTGATTTTGGATAACCACTGTCATTAATATGAGACACATTAAAACCAAAATTTCCTCTCATATTATGATTTGCAAGTACTGAATCATCAAGGTCTAAATCCTCCATTGTTTCACTTTTTACAGGCTTACCACTTTTCTTCACGTTGACAAGTTTCTTTCCATGCTGACACATCAAACGAAGCAAAACAGTGATTCGCGTTTTCTCCACGTGGTCAGCACGGCGAGACACTACTGCGAGTCCGTCCGCCAAAGGCTCCCCGCTCCGGTCCAGTTTCTGGGATCCCATAGCACATCCCATGGCCGCCAACTTCTCTTGCTGCCGATCTGCTACTGCTCGCTGCACCCCGATGCTTCCGTCGGCGTTTCTGTAGTTCGATAGCCTCTCTGCCTGCTGTGTCCTGTCCCTCTGCTAATGTTGTTCACAGTATCTGCACTTCGTTGAAGTCCTTCTATTGGTTCAGTTCAAAAGTTAATCTGCACGCGCATGAGTTTTTCTAACATTGGTTTTACGCTGCTGTTATTAAAGTTAATTCGAAACTGAACGTTACTTTTCCCAGCTAATGCACCAAATGCGGCTCTATCCGTTAAACAATCCGCCGACCTACCTGGGTAGGCTTCAGTTTGTCTGCCCCTTCACTCTGAGTTGGTATATACTGTTTAGCCGACAAAAGCAGCGTTGACGAAAATTCGACTAAATACCTACCACTCAAATGCCACATAGCTCCACTCCAAGAGCAGCAGCTTAAAGTTAGTTAAAGTGTCGAGTGTTGAAAGTACAGGGTTATTACAAATGATTGAACCGATTTCACAGCTCTACAATAACTTTATTATTTGAGATATTTTCATAATGCTTTGCACACACATACAAAAACTCAAAAAGTTTTTTTTAGGCATTCACAAATGTTCGATATGTGCCCCTTTAGTGATTCGGCAGACATCAAGCCGATAATCAAGTTCCTCCCACACTCGGCGCAGCATGTCCCCATCAATGAGTTCGAAAGCATCGTTGATGCGAGCTCGCAGTTCTGGCACGTTTCTTGGTAGAGGAGGTTTAAACACTGAATCTTTCACATAACCCCACAGAAAGAAATCGCGTGGGGTTAAGTCGGGAGAGCGTGGAGGCCATGACATGAATTGCTGATCATGATGCCCACCACGACCGATCCATCGGTTTTCCAATCTCCTGTTTAAGAAATGCCAAACATCATGATGGAAGTGCGGTGGAGCACCATCCTGTTGAAAGATGAAGTCGGCGCTGTCGGTCTCCAGTTGTGGCATGAGCCAATTTTCCAGCATGTCCAGATACACGTGTCCTGTAACGTTTTTTTCGCAGAAGAAAAAGGGGCCATAAACTTTAAACCGTGAGATTGCACAAAACACGTAACTTTTGGTGAATTGCGAATTTGCTGCACGAATGCCTGAGGATTCTCTACCGCCCAGATTCGCACATTGTGTCTGTTCACTTCACCATTAAGAAAAAATGTTGCTTCATCACTGAAAACAAGTTTCGCACTGAACGCATCCTCTTCCATGAGCTGTTGCAACCGCGCCGAAAATTCAAGGCGTTTGACTTTGTCATCGGGTGTCAGGGCTTGTAGCAATTGTAAACGGTAAGGCTTCTGCTTTAGCCTTTTCCGTAAGATTTTCCAAACCGTCGGCTGTGGTACGTTTAGCTCCCTGCTTGCTTTATTCGCCGACTTCCGCGGGCTACGCGTGAAACTTGCCCGCACGCGTTCAACCGTTTCTTCGCTCACTGCAGGCCGACCCGTTGATTTCCCCTTTCAGAGGCATCCAGAAGCTTTAAACTGCGCATACCATCGCCGAATGGAGTTAGCAGCTGGTGGATCTTTGTTGAACTTCGTCCTGAAGTGTCGTTGCACTGTTATGACTAATTGATGTGAGTGCATTTCAAGCACGACATACGCTTTCTTGGCTCCTGTCGCCATTTTGTATCACTGCGCTCTCGAGCGCTCTGGCGGCAGAAACCTGAAGTGCGGCTTCAGCCGAACAAAACTTTATGAGTTTTTCTACGTATCTGTAGTGTGTCGTGACCATATGTCAATGAATGGATCTACAGTGAATTTATGAAATCGCTTCAATCATTTGTAATAGCCCTGTATATCTAAAACTTCCTTTATTGTCCTTAAAACGAATAAAATGTCTGTCAGGTCTGTATTTAATATCCCAACATCAATTATGCAATATTAGTGACTGTGTCCGTTACAAGTTCACACCCAAAAGGAGTCACAAGATATTTAGTCCGACTCGATACTTTGAACGTCCTAGACATTCACTGACCCACAACTACCTGCGAGTTAACACATTCAGTCGTAATTGTAAGAAAATCAGCCCTCAGTCACTATTTTTAACAAATTAACCTGGTTTCGACACTGCTAGGAGTGTCTTCCTCAGAATTTAAATCAAAGAATGGTCTGTATTCTATAACATGGTCACAGAATTATGACTAAAAACGAATGATAGAGTATACGTACGGAATCGTCGTGAAAGACTGGCAGTACTTACATGTTATTTATAAAGTAATAAATATGCCAAAATGGCATTAGTCACAAAGATATTTAAGATAAAGAAAACTGTGATGGCAAGCCACTAACGGCTGCTCGTTACTTGCGTGGTGCAGGTTGCAAAACGGAGTCCATTTTGCAACCTGCACCACGTTTACCTTGACTCGTAATCTCAGTTTCTTCCGGGGTTAGTTTT
This sequence comes from Schistocerca nitens, assembly GCF_023898315.1. Classification (NCBI taxonomy): domain Eukaryota; kingdom Metazoa; phylum Arthropoda; class Insecta; order Orthoptera; family Acrididae; genus Schistocerca; species Schistocerca nitens. The sequence continues at coordinate 1,121,197,368 of NC_064615.1, forward strand.
TCTTTTTTTTTGTTTTTTTTTTGTCATGATACCAGTGCTTTTTCGGTGCCAGTGGTTTTTGGGTACCATGCATTCTTTTTTGTATGATTCATTTTTTCCGTCTTCTGCATTTTTTCTGTACCATGTATTTTTCCGTGCCTGGTTTATGTATGCGGTTTTCCCACCCCCCAGATGGCAAGTGTGATGTACCTTCACTCATGACGTGCCCGCATCTCGTGGTCGTGCGGTAGCGTTCTCGCTTCCCACGCCCGGGTTCCCGGGTTCGATTCCCGGCGGGGTCAGGGATTTTCTCTGCCTCGTGATGGCTGGGTGTTGTGTGCTGTCCTTAGCTAAGTTAGGTTTAAGTAGTTCTAAGTTATAGGGGACTTATGACCACAGCAGTTGAGTCCCATAGTGCTCAGAGCCATTTGAACCATTTTTCACTCATGACGCACGCGGTTTCAGAGGCCGCGTGTCCATGCAGTCCACATTCCCGCTTACGGAGGCCACTTGGGTCGGCCCCTTGCGCGCTCTGGTGAGCTGCCAAAGAAATAGTGCTGTTTCAACATTTTCAAACGAGTTTTCAGCCTATTCTGTAAACTGTATTACTGTTGTCCAGTAAGTGTATTCAGTGCTACGCACAACCTGTACTTCACTTTATCTTACGTGTAGCTCTATGAAATACAATGTACCATAAATCGTGTTTGTTCTGGCTACAGCAATGATGTTTCTTCTACTCTTAATTATAGCTTCTTTCCTTACTTTACAATTAATATTTTATGTACTCTTAGTAATTTATAGTAAGCACATGAAGTATATTTATTATACAGATTGCTGAAGCCAATTGACAGAAGCTGCCATAAATAATATGATACGTATTTTGTTTTAGTTTCAACTTTTTCAGAAATGTAGTTGATTTAACTAATTTTTTTCAATAAATAATGCCCTGGTCATACTAAGTCCTCTACGAACTAAAGCGAAACCGGTGATGAAGTACTGCTGGGAAACGAATCAGAAGACTATATCGGCAATGACTTTTAAAAGTAGCGAGTAGTAGCAACTACTACGCGGTACTGAGGAGACGCATCGATAATGACTTTCCAACGCGTGTGGTGATTAGATGGGCACGTCACAGTACCATGTCTCACGTATCAGCAGTCAGCTGGGTGTTGCAGTGAGAACCCGTGAATGGGAATGTTCGCTAATGAGCGGGCCACTTAGTGCAAGTTTACGTGTTGATAGGTGAGCCGGTGACGTGTTGCTCGTTAGAGCAATCGACGCTAATTATGCCTCCTGCACTGGTAGTCGGCTCATAGATGGGAACAGTTTCCGGCAACGGATGTTCGGCAGGAGTAACCGATAGCCTGCAGCCAAACAGGGACAGCGATGTTATGTAGGTCTTTCAAATATTAAACGCCTTAGTTTCGCCGGGACTGCAAGATTTTGTCGATATTTAAAATTTGTTTAACACACCGGCTGATCAATAGATGTAGCGTATGATTCAGACTCTTCTCCAGAGTATTTCATATGGGCGCATTTGACCACCAGCTTAAAATGGTGAGCGCAGCAACCGAAGATCATTGCGGCTGTATTCACATGACTAGAAATCACTAGAGTGTTGCAGTTACGTAAAATCATGTCCTTGAGCAGCATTTTTCATTTGGACTATGCCATGGAAAATGTTATGCCTTTGTTATCGTTTTCGACGTTATCAGAACACGTGCTCATGAATAACCGATACTGAATTAACCGTTTGAAAAATTCAAGTACCTCACTTCTCTCACTTGCAAGGTTATTTCTCAAAATTTTTAAGCTTATTTTTATGTATTTTAATGCTATGATGATGGGAAGGGGTTGTAAAAGTTCTGTACCGATGTTTGTCTCTGTTCATACCGGAGGACTTTGCTTCTTTATTTATTCGCACCTTATATCGGATTTGTTATATGTTTGGGCTTCGCGAATTTATTATCTTACACTTCCCCTTTGTTTACAAATCTCGCCACGTGTACCTTACCTCCATGTGTGAATACTTAATATTCTTCGAGTTACATGGCGGCAGAGACGACGTCATCGTAAATTATTTTTCCATCACACAGACTCCCTGCTCTCAGTTTGTTACGTAAAATAGGCAACAGATTACAAAGACATTTGTGCTGCACAAATTGATCCTGAGAGGCCCAATTTTAATACACTTTGAGGCAATATAGTAGGAGGTTTGCAGTCAGTGCCTAGTTCAAAATTCAACTGTGCTACTTGTGTGTAAATTACCCTTTTGTTGCGCTTTGCGAATGTGTTACCAACTCAGACTTTATCGTCAGATTTCGTTATTAATGGGTGACATCCACCGCCGGTGGGTCTATCTAAGGGCACAGACATGGATCGTAATATTAAGTGAACTCTTAAGTAGAGTTACAACACGGGTTTTTTCTTTCTCAGTCAACGGGTGTGTAATGTAAGCCAGGGTGTGGAGTTGCAGGAGAGGAACAACGGAATTATTTCTGTGTGTACTGAAGTTCATTGCGTCTTTGAATAGAAGGAAACGGCCAACTCGTTAGAGAAAGAAGCGACTGCCGTGAACAGTGAGGAGTACAGCAGAATTCGTTGCTTTCAAGAGGGGTAGCCGACTGTCCTTGGAAAAAAACCGAATCGCAGTGGTCTTGAAATACGGAGATAATGCGTTTCCTACCCCGCGAAAGGCATTTAATTGTAAAAATCTGTATTAGTGTGATATCGACGCCTGAAGTTTTACGAACCCAACGATTAGAATTGCGCAAGCCGCCGAAGCTGCTATACCTTACAACATATCAGCAGATTGCCAACCTCACTGCGTCCCACCGCGCTCTGGTGGTACATTCCCCCTTGTGATGCGCTGGTGTCAGTTCGTGCTGCGTGCTGGGGCTTCCAAGCGTTGTCGACAAGATTCCTGTCACCATTTATCAGAGAATAAAATTCTGCATCATGTTCTACACTATAAAAATATACATTGATCAGCCAGAACATTATGACCACCGTGCAGTTATCGATGTAAGCTCCTCCAGGCGACAGCTGCGTCACGTGACGAGGAATGCCTGTAACTCAGATACAAGCACGGTCATACGGTATCGGTGAGCGTGCTGTCAGTGTGTAGCATAGGGAAGGCGCGCGATCTGTCTGAGTTTAAGCGATGGCAGACTGTGATGGCCCAGAGGCTCGCCACGAACATTTCGGAAACTGCACGACTCGTCTGGTGTCCGAGGCGAGCTGTGGTGAGTGTCGTCAGTACGTGGCGAAACCAAGGTGGAACCACGTCCAGGCGCCGTGGGGTTGGGCGACCGCTCCGCATTACACATGCCAGACGTCTTAGGCTGGGCAGACTGGTAAAATAGGACATGTGGCGAACTGTGGCAGACTTTAATGGTGGGCAGAGTACAGGTATGTCTGAACGCACAGTGCAGCGAACACTCCTAAGGATGGGCCTCCGCAGCCAGCGACCGAGGCTTGTGCCAATGTTAACACTAGGACATCGGCAACTAAGACTGAAATGGGCACATGACCATCGGCACCGACGTTGGCGCAGTGGGACAGCGTTGTATCGTCTGATAAATTCCGACACATTCTTCTTCATGGCGGTGGGAGGGCGCGAATCCGTCGTCGTCCAGGGGAACAGCTCCTTGACACCTGTATTGCGGGACAGAGGCAAGCTTGTGGTGGCTCCATTATGCCTTGAGGAACATTCACACGGGCATCCAAGGGTTCAGTACAACACTTACAAGGCAGTATGACGGCCAAGGACTATCATAGAATGGGTGCAGACCACGCACACAACTTCATACCGATCATGTTTCCCGACGGCAGTAGTATTTTTCAACAAGATTATGTGCTACATCAACAAAAACAAAACGAGGATAATGGAATGAAGTCGAATTAAGTCGGGTGATGGTGAGGGAATTAGATTAGGAAATGAGACACTTAAAGTAGTAAAGGAGTTTTGTTATTTGAGGAGCAAAATAACTGATGACGGTCGAAGTAGAGAGGATATAAAATGTAGACTGGTAATGGCAAGGAAAGCGTTTCTGAAGAAGAGAAATTTTTTAACATCGAGTATAGATTTAAGTGTCAGGAAGTCGTTTCTGAAAGTATTTGTATGGAGTGTAGCCACGTATGGAAGTGAAACGTGGACGATAAATAGTTTAGACGAAAAGAGAATAGAAGCTTTCGAAATGTGGTGCTACAGAAGAATGATGAAAGTTAGATGGGTAGAACACATAACTAATGAGGAGGTATTGAATAGAATTGGAGAGAAGAGAAATTTGTGGCACAACTTGACTAGAAGAAGGGATCGGTTGGTAGGGCATATTCTGAGGCATCAAGAGATCACCAATTTAGTATTGGAGGGCAGTGTGGGGGGTAAAAATCGTAGAGGAGACCAAGAGATGAATACACTAAACAGATTCAGAAGGATGTAGGTTGCAGTAGTAGGTACTGGGAACGAAGCCTGCACAGGATAGAGTAGTATGGAGAGCTGCATCAAACCAGTCACTGGACTGAAGACCACAACAACAACAACAACAACAACAACATGCACCACATCAAAAGGCCAGGAATATGATGGAGTGGTTCGAGGAACACGGTATCAACGAATGTGCTACCCTTCAATTCGACAGATCTGAATCCGATCGAAAGCATGTGCGAAGTGACTGGACGTGGCGTCAGAGCTCATCCCCCTCCCCGGAATTTACGGGAATTAGGTGATTTTTGTATGCAGATGTAGTGCCAGCACCCTCCGGTGAGCCACCAAGGCCTCATTGCTTCCATGCTACGATGCGTCGCCACTGTTATCCGTGCCAGAGGTGGACATACCGGCTGTTAGTAGGTGGTCATAATGTTCTCCTGACCAGTGTAATCGATGATATAGATGTACTATTATTGCATTTATTAGAAATGTTCATGCAATGTTTGTAAGAATCCAATTTACAAGGAATGTTCCAATATTTACCCATCGGAACTGTGGCGGCAAGACCCTCTAAAGCGTTTAAGACTATTTTCCACAACCAGCTACTAAATAATATCAAATGCTAATCAAAATAAGTGACGTAAAAACAAGCAACACAGGACAGACGAAATTATGAAACACGAATTTAGAAATAATGGAAGACAGTGTTCTAACGAGATTTGTATCGGGACGTAACACTTATGGTGTCCCTTTTCGTAAAACACAATTTGAACATCATAATACGACATTTTTAGCAATGCTTCAGTTTGACGCCCTATGATGAACACTCGCCTGTAGATACGCAGAGAGCGAAATCAGACCACATGCAAAGTAATGACACTTCGACTGTCAAAATCATAACAGTAAATTCTCGAAGTATTCTTAACAAAGTTCATGAGTTTACTGCCCTCCAGAAAAGTTATCGCGTTAAAATTATTCTCGGAACCGAGAGCTGGCCGAACACCGAAGTATAAAGATCAGAAATGTTTAGCAAGGCATGGAATGTATATTTAAAAGAACGATCCGACGCTGTAGGAGAGGGAATTGCATTCGACAGAACCATTATGTCGATCGCTGCTGAAATTTAGTCTGGCTGTGAAGTTATATGGATGTATGTAACAGGTCTAGATCAACTCAAGTAAATTGCACTATGCTTTTCCCGAGCCACGCGATTCTACCGCGACAGATCATTCTCAGATTGTCCAATATTAGTTGGAGACAACTTTATCTAGTAGAGACTATGGCTTCTGTGGATTCAGAGCAGGTGGGGCGGACAGGCAGTTGTATGAATTACTTTTGAACGCAACTTGCGAAAAGTGTCTTGAGCAGCTAGCTCGACATCCCGTACGCGATGGCAATATTTCAGACTTTGTAGCTACAAACAGGCCTGACCTAAACGACGGTGACAGAACACAGACAGGAATTACTGATCATGATGTCATCATGCGGTCGATGACTACCAAAGTTAATAAATCAGTCAAGAAGGCCAGAAGAGTATTTTTGGTAGAAAGAGCAGATCAGCAGTTGTTAGCGCTCCACTTAGACGATATTTTGGCATCATTTAGTTCCAGTGACGCAGTGGCTAGCACATAGGACTCGCATTCGGGAGAGCTACTGTTCAAATCCGCTTCCGACCATCCAGTTTAGGTTTTCCGTGATTTCCCTAAATCGCTCCAGGCAAATGCCGGGATGGTTCCTGTGAAAGGGCACGGCCGACTTCCTACCCCGTCCTTGACACGCCCCGAGCTTGTGCTCGACGACACGTTATACACAGTCTTCCTTGCTTCGTTTAGTTTCAACATGATGGACGTAGAGGAATAATGTGCAGAGTTTAAACGGGTTGTCAGTCGCGCCCTAGAGTGATATGTGCCGAGTAAGTATGGAAGAGAAAGACCATGATTTAATAACAAAGTTCGCGAAACTCGGAGGAAGCTGACTTGAACTTTTGGCTAAAAACAGGAAACGCAAATGTCGACGACACGTTATACACAGTCTTCCTTGCTTCGTTTAGTTTCAACATGATGGACGTAGAGGAATAATGTGCAGAGTTTAAACGGGTTGTCAGTCGCGCCCTAGAGTGATATGTGCCGAGTAAGTATGGAAGAGAAAGACCATGATTTAATAACAAAGTTCGCGAAACTCGGAGGAAGCTGACTTGAACTTTTGGCTAAAAACAGGAAACGCAAATGACGGTAGGCCAAAGTTCTTAGAGATTCGTGCGTCTGCTAACAGATCCATGCGCATCGTGTACAGCTACTGTTGTGACTTGGCAAGACAGCCAAGTCACTATGAGTGGAAGCCGAAAGGCACGCGTTTAAGCTCACGCAGGCTAGCGTGAGGTCTGGAACAGTTAAAGGATTTGAGTCTAGCAAATAAAGTACGTAGCTGCTGGAATACTTAACTTTAATCCATAATTGGTGAACATCGGTCTGACGGTACATGCATCACAAGATAAATAGCAAATGATAATGGCGCCTTGCTAGGTCGTAGCAAATGACGTAGCTGAAGGCTATGCTAACTATCGTCTCGGCAAATGAGAGCGTAATTTGTCAGTGAACCATCGCTAGCAAAGTCGGCTGTACAACTGGGGCGAGTGCTAGGAAGTCTCTCTAGACCTCCCGTGTGGCGGCGCTCGGTCTGCAATCACTGATAGTGGCGACACGCGGGTCCGACGTATACTAACGGACCGCGGCCGATTTAAAGGCTACCACCTAACAAGTGTGGTGTCTGGCGGTGACACCACAGCTACCATCGTCATACCTTAGCAAATTATCTTGCCTAGACACCTAGAAAATTCTACTTCTACGTAAAATCGCTAAGAGGGTCGAAGAATTCTACCCATCCACTCATTGACCAGTCTGCTGTAGCGATAGGAGATAGCGAAAGGAATTATTAAGCTTTAATTTCGGTGTTAAGATATAATTCTCGCAAAAGGCTCGCAGAAACCTACCATCATTTTAGTGTTGCGCAGACACCTGTAGGGAGGAGCCTGCAACAGGAAAGCAGATGACAAGAGTTGAAAACAAATGAGTAGCACAGTCTGGGCGTCGTACCAGCTCGGTTGCACAGAGGACGCTACCACACTGGATCTACAGTCGCTTGCTTACATTTATGACGAACCTTTCACCCAGCGAGAAGTCTTAAGCGCCTGGAGAAAAGAACGGGTGACTTCTGCGGTATCACGTAACGATACCACCCCACGGGTTTCCAAGGTTACTTATATCAAGTTTCCGTATGATTAGGATAGCGTTCGCAAGGGATCTGACGGAATAATGTTGCGTTTCTGCTGAAGTCATGCCTCCGGCGGCTCTGTATTCCGAGCGCCAGGGGCCACTCCACTTCGCCTCCTGACGCTACGCAGTCGCTGTCTAGTCGCGTCCCCAACGCCGTAGTTCGCACTTAGTACAGATATGCTATTCCTTCTCTACACTGATAAGTGAACTCTGTTTCTTGTTGCGATATCTACAGGGTAGACCACTGATTGTGACCGGGCCAAATATCTCACGAAATAAGCGTCAAACGAAGAAACTACAAAGAACGAAACTTGTCTAGCTTGAAGGGAAAAACCAGATGGTGCTATGGTTGGCCCGCTAGATGGCGCTGCCATGGGTCAAACGGATATCAACTGCGTTTTTTTAAATAGGAACCCCGATTTTTATTACATATTCGTGTAGTACGTAAAGAAATATGAATGTTTTAGTTGGACCACTGTTTTCGCTTTGTGATAGATGACGCTGTAATAGTCACAAACATATGGCTCACAATTTAAGACGAACAGTTGGTAACAGGTAGGTTTTTAAATTAAAATACAGGACGTAGGTACGTTTGAACATTTTATTTCGGTTCTTCCAATGTGATACATGTACCTTTGTGAACTTATCAATTCTGAGAACGCATGCTGTTACAGCGTGATTACCTGTAAATACCACATTAATGCAATAAATGCACAAAATCATGACCGTCAACCTCAATGCATTTGGCAATACGTGTAACGACATTCCTCTCAACAGCGAGTAGTTCGCCTTCCGTATGTTCGCACATGCATTGACAATGCGCTGACGCATGTTGTTAGGCGGTGTCGGTGGATCACGATAGCAAATATCCTTCAACTTTCCCAACAGAAAGAAATCCGGGGACGTCAGATCCGGTGAACGTGCGGGCCATGGTATGGTACTTCGACGACCAATCCACCTGTCGTGAAATATTCTATTCAATACGGCTTCAACCGCACGCGAGCTATGTGCCGGACATCCACCATGTTGGAAGTACATCCCCATTCCGTCATGCAGTGAAACATCTTGTAGTATAATCGGTAGAACATTATGTAGGAAATCAGCATACACTGCACCATTTAGATTGCCATCGATAAAATGGGGGCCAATTATCCTTCCTCCCATAATGCCGCACCATACGTTAACCCGCCAAGGTCGATGATGTTCCACTTGTCGCACCCATCGTGGATATTCCGTTGCCCAATAGTGCATATTATGCCGGTTTACATTACTACTGTTGCTGAATGACGGTTCGTCGCTAAATAGAACGCGTGCAAAAAATCTGTCATCGTCCCGTAATTTCTCTTGTGCCCAGTGGCAGAACTGTACACGACGTTCAAAGTCGTCGCCATGCAATTCCTGGTGCATAGAAATATGGTACGGTTGCAATCATTGTTGATGTAGCATTCTCAACACCGACGTTTCTGAGATTCCCGATTCTAGGGCAATTTGTGTGCTACTGATGTGCGGATTAGCTGCGACAGCAGCTTAAACACCTACTTGGCCATTATCATTTGTTACAGGTCGTGGATGACGTTTCACATGTGGCTGAACACTTCGTGTTTCCTCAAGTAACGTAAATACACGGCGAACGGTCCGGACACTTGGATGATGTCGTCCAGGATACCGAGCAGCATACATAGCACTCGCCCGTTGGGCATTTTGATCACAATATCCATGCATCAACACGTTATCGACCTTTCCCGCAATTGGTAAACGGTGGCTTTTAGCACGGGTAATGTATCACGAAGCAAATACCGTACGCACTGGCGGAATGTTACGTGATACCACGCACTTATTCGTTTGTGACTATTACAGCGCCATCTACCACAAAGCGAAAAAACTGGTCCAACTAAAACATTCATATCTCTTTACGTACTACGCTTGACCTATGGCAGCGCCATCTAGCGGTCCAACCACAGCGCCATCTGGTTTCCCCCTTCAAGCTAGACGAGTTTCGTTCTTTGTAGTTTTTTCGTTCGATGCTTATTTCGTGAGATATTTGGCCCGGTCACTATCAATGGACCATCCTGTACAATGAGTCTTCGTACCCTTGGAGAAATACAAGTTGCGTAAATCTTCTGTTTCTCGTATTAACTTGTTCGCTGATCATTTCTGCTCCTGTTAAGCCTTCCTACGACGATGGTTGCCGCACCACTCTGTGGCCCATCCCTCCTTTGTGTACGGAGCTGTACACAGAAACCTTGTCGACGAGTACCTACACCTACGGCTGACAGTCATCTCTAGTTGCTTTCTTCCTCATCTGTCGACTTTTTGTTTGAGTTTTGATGTTACTTGCCTTCTGGCTACCCAGGGTTTGCCTTGCTTGTGCTGTTTATTTTCTAGGTTCCACACAACGCCCAACACAACGACATGGTCACTGCTTGCACCGCCTGCATATGTGACGCCGTGTCGGGAGTTTGACGAGGTGAAGGAAGAGTGGACAAAGTACCTCATACAGTCGACATCGCTGAACGTCACATATAAGAAAGTGACAAAACATTCACAGCGGGAGTGGCTATGTATCAGCTGTGCGCGAAATTGTTTCCCACATCGCGCCCTCAGTTGGTAGAATTTGGGGACCTATTGCAGGTACTTAGAAAATATTATGACAGAGTTCAAATGGCGGCTGTCCGCTAGAAACAGTTAGGGTTCCGTTAGCAACAAGGACAGCCGTATCGTCAGTAGGTGACTGAATTGCAGACCTCACTGGACGGTAAAGACTCAAATGAGACCATGGAAAATACTACAGTGATACAGTGACCGTGATCTGACTCTAGAATTCAGGAACAGGTTGTTAAATATCCAGATCCTTCCTTGGTTTATCAGGATTCATGCGAAAGCGCAGCAGACAGCTTTGAAATAGCTCCCGTTCATCCTGCAGAGTGTCGCAACAAGCAGGCCTCGCAGTTGGCACGCAAACAGCACCCCGGCCGGGCACAGCCACAGAGCGCCGGGCACGAGATGTGAAGTTGTGCCTTCGCTGAATGCAGCCCACGTTCGCTCATCTAGCCCCTCTCGTGAAGCGACTTGCTTCGATTGCGACAAAAGGGGTCGTGCACAGTCTGTGTACTTACAGAAGCGTAAGCGGCCCCTTTCTTGCTCCTTCACGCAAATGTAACTCACAAACAGTCTATAGTGTGTTTAAGGGCGGTAGGACGTCAAACGGGCCATAACGAAGTAATTTTCTTTTACATGTGAAATTTCATCATTTTTTTCACTTACTAATGGCTGCATTTGTTGCTATAGGTACACTTTTCTTCATAAGTAAGGGAGATTCTTCGATGAATTTTGCACAGCATACAAACCATACTGAAAGGTGTATGAAACTCTAGAATTTTCAAAATCTATTAAAACTGTGCTAAAATTGAGGTAATTAACTACAAAATTTGTGTTTTTTCTAAACATGAAGTTTAAAATATAGCAGCTCATTCCTTTTTTCATAAGTTAAAGAAATTCTAGAGTTTCATACACCTGTAAGTATGGTATGTATGCTGTGCAAAATTCATCGAAGCATCTCTCTAACTTATGAAGAAAATTGTACCTATAGCAACAAATCCAGCCATTAATAAGTGAAAAAAATGATGAAATTTCACATGTAAAAGAAAATTACTTCGTTATGTTTTCGAACTTCCACTGCAATGAGTGTGAATCCTGAATCCTTCCTGGTGATCCTGACAAAGTTTTATGAATTTATTTGTAAAAGTATAGACACTGGAAATTAATATATCCTGTGATGCCTCGTGTGCTCCAAGTGGGCCCGTTTGACGTCCTACCCCCTTAACAAGCCCCACGGTATCGTTAGTGGAAAACACCGGAGAAATATCCGTTCATGGCAGGCCCCAACTCATCTGCAGGGCTACGCGTAGACAACAAACATTTTATGTCTCTGAGGAATCAAACAATTTGCAACTCGACACTCGACCTCCAGTGATTACTTCAGACGTAGCACTTGCTAACAGCTTGGCAACCTACATTGTGCACATCGCACCACTCGCTGATGGCGTATATGGCCAAGACATTCCTGTCTTAGGCACTTGTAGCTTTCCTGCAGCTTTCCGCAATTTGACGGAGCCAGTGACATTTACTTTGCTTTTCTCCTGAGGCAGTCCTATTATTTTTGGTCTAGTCCCTTTCGATTTGCTTGGATAAAGCATTCAGGACAAGGGATTTTCCTATATGAATCCATGGTGCCTGTTCTTTTGGACATGTCCGAAAGAACAAACACCATGCATTCACATAATTGATTCGGCTAGATGGGCAATGGGTCCACCTTCCTCAGTGCTGATGCTCAAGTACGTCCGACCTCCTGCGGGAATATTTCTTTGAGAGCTTATGTCCACGTATCAGCACAGATTTAGAAACCATCACTCATTCAGAACTCAGCCTGTCCTTTCGTTGCACAATATCCATTCGATGAACGGCAACATGCAGATTCCACATCCCTCGATTTCTAGAAAGCATTTGACATTATGTTCCACTGCAGACTGTTAAGGAAGGTAGACGCATACGGAAGATGTTCCTAGATATACGAGTATCTCAAACACTTCCTGAGTAATAGATACCAGTACGTTGTCTTTGATGGCAACTGTCAATCAGAGACAAGGAGTGCCCCAAGTAATTGTGATAGGGCCGCTCCTATTCTCTATATGCTTAACTGACCTGACAGACAGGGCGAGCATGAATCGGTTTCCTGTAGGGGGGTGTAGAAAGAACTCGTCGCTAAGTGACTACAAGAGGACCCAAGATAGCTTAGACAAAATTTCTAGTTGTTGTAATGAGTGGCAGGTTGTTCTACATGTAGAAAGCAGTGAGTCAATGAGGATGGGAAAAAATGCTGAAATGTTCGAATACAGTCTTAGTACTGAGCTGCTTGACTAGTAGATGAGCGTAATTAGAAAATTGTATCACAGATTAACTTCACCAAAATATATTTAAATTGTTACTATAACATTGTGAAGCTTTATAACCTTGCAAAACGCACATGTTCACAACTATTGATACAACTTATAGTTTAAAGTACATTTGTCAATGAGAATTATAAAAGTAACCAATGTTATCCCAGTATTAAATTCGTCAAAAGCTTGTCTCTAAAGCCAATAGAAAAGTCATCCAAGCACTGTAGTGACCCATTCTGGAGTATTAACTTCATCTTCCAGTTCAAAACGTTGTCATCCTCTAGTGCCACGCAGTGGAAATGACATGATGTGCCGCCGGTCGTGGTGGCCAAGCGGTTCAAGGCGCTTCAGTCCGGAACATCGCGGCTGCTACGGTCGCAGGTTAGAATCCTGCCTCGGGCATGGATGTGTGTGATGTCCTTAGGTTAGTTAGGTTTAAGTAGTTGTAAGTTTATGGGACTGATGACCTCAGCTGTTAAGTCCCATAGTGCGTAGAGCCATTTGAACATGACGTGGCAGTGAAATAGCACAGTGAACATGTATGTAGTATTTCAGAAAAAAGTTACATAATCTTCAATTGAATAAGTGCCTCCGTGAAACTTATTTGCGTAAAACAGCGATATGTTCAAAGATATTTCTGTGTTGCATACTTACACATACATACATCCTCTTTATCCTCGGCATCTTATCAGTGTAGTATTATGCAGTATTCAGAAGAGAGAGTCGGTTCCTTGAGTTGCTAAGGAATGGCGTCAAGTTGAAAGGTATGCAGTATTCCCATAAAAGTAACTGTGTACACACACACACAAACGAGCACGCACGTACACACACGCACCCCCCCCCACACACACACAGAGAAACACACACACACACACACACACACACACACACACACACACACACACATGCCTGTATAATGTTCCACATAATTAAATCTCATCTCACTTGTCTACAGAAAATATTTCTCTCTTTCACTATCCCTTACGAAAAAATCTTCTAATTAAATATCATTAAAAATAATGTAAAAAGACTAAAGCGCCTAAAAATATCCCTCATCACATAAATTTCAACTCTCTCATTTTTTTATAAACCACTGACAAAATGTTTTCGTCATATAGCGTACCTACCGTTCATTTCAAATTTACTATCACACATCAGTATTATTTAACCAAAATATGTAAGTGCCTAAAATTCTACCTCATCAGCAACAGCAACAAAAATTACAATCTGGTGTAACTTACAGTAATATCAACATCAAAGATATGTAACCACCACCACTTAAATGAGGCATCAACACTCCGATACATTTTAGAGTGAATGGAAAGGAAAAAACCAAACGAAAACACTCTAAATATAAGCTTTTGTATGTTTTATATTTTCACACAATTATTCAGATTTAGTGTTTTCTACATTTTCCCATATAAACCAAATTGTAGCAAAAATCGCTCAAATTATGCAAACATACAAATTTAATAGACGTTCTTATTCTGTTTAGAATATCGTCTATTGCAACACATTAAGACGTTATGTGAAACCAAGTGCGTATGCTAAGCTTTCACCTTATGTCATGACCATATTGCAGTATTGGCACCTGAAATCATTTACGATCTCTGGCGATCTGCCCTAAGATCTGAAACATGCTGTTCGATATGCGAAATCCCTAGCAATAATTACGTATACTGTTTCCAGATCTTTCAAATAAGCAAAAGTCAGTTTTACAGATTTCTTTCGACTGAAGGAATGTTCCCATATGCAGCTCTTCATTCTGAAACTGAGACCTTCACTTTTTTTCCAGGCAACAACATAAAACTCAAGCAAGAATCCGTGCTTCTCAAACTTCTTCGTCAATAGCTTTATTCCATTCTCATGCGACATGGCCCATCACTTTCAAAACTAGAAAGAAAACTAATCACCCTACCAAATCAGTTGGATTATTTTAGTTGACAAGAGTCGATTCTGCTGGTAATACATAGGAGACCATCTTCCAAACACAAATGTCATATTCCTCATCATAACAATCCTCCTCTTCTTCATCATTATCATTATCATCTTTCTCATTTCTTTGAAGGTTGTAAATGACTGCTATGAGGTACTACGTTCTTAGAAGTACCTCAATGTACCACTAGATGCTTCTTTCTTGCAATAGCATCAGTGGTACTTTAAAACAAGATTAATGAAGCTGTGACTTCTAGCAGATAACGTTGGTAATGAAAGATTTGTTGATATTCACTCAATTACTTAATATAAAATAATGTTTTATTAGCTAATTGAAATGTAGAATCATAGACAAATATAAATAATGTTGTTGAGAGAAACTGTTTTTGTTTTTGACAGATTTGCTGTAATATGAAGAAATTTATTCCATATTTGTCATCGAATTTCCTCAGTGAAAATCCAACTGTTATTTCTTTTGCTTCTTCAATACATGTTTCTTTCAGTGTTGTGCAACTGTTAATCTCCTTTTTCTAATTTTCCATGTTGCTTTCAGATGGAAAATAAAAAATTAGAAACTGCATTTGACACTGGACAGGTTATTATGGTATAATAACTTGCAATAAATGTAACAAACTGCCCCTAAATTATCTTTATATATTCAGTGACAGATAAGCATTAACTAAACTTTGATAAATTTGGTCTACATATCATTATTGTTTCAGCGAAGTACCCATTTTGCAGTTAATTTGCAACAAACTGGTCTATGTTACAGGAGAATTATAATAAGTTGCTCTATGTTACAGCGAAATTTTAATAAGTTGCTCTGTGTTACAGAAAATTTGCAATAGCTGCTCAGTTTCCACAGAATTTTCAACAAACTGTACCATGTTACAACAAAAATTTTAACAGATTTCCCAACATCTCAACAAAGTATCTGGACACCTAGCATTGAGCATTACTGTGTGGTGTGTCCGAGCTTGGCCTTTATGATAGCTTAAAATCTGCCGGGAATGCTGTCAATGAGATAGCTGAATAACTGTGCCTTCTTCTAGAGCCAAAACCAAAGAAGGCACTTGGATGCTGGGGTCTGGTGGTAAGTCGGTGTTCTGACTCATTTCACAGATGTTCCATTGGCCTCAGGTCAGGAGTCTGCTCAGGCCAGACTTTCCAAGAATGTTATTCTGCACAAGACATTTTCATTCTGATATAGTCATAATCTCTGAGCCTTTTCTCTATTGTATGGTGTAGGAAAGACGGTAAAATGTGTTCATACCCGTCTGTTTTTAGTGTTCTCTTAACCACCATGCAGCAAAGATTCTTCTGTCTCACTGACTACCTCTGGGATCAAAAATACCTCAAGTAATTTCCACCTTATATATTTTAGTGAAGTAACATAGAAACATGCAATACTGTTTTCCAAAGTAACAGTAATGGTTCTATTTTCATAAATATCACTTTGTAACGGCTCCATGTAAGCCGCTACATGGCTCAACCCCACAACTAAAGACATCTGACTGCCCTTCCGACACTCAGGGAGGAGCCTGATGATAGTTAGTAAGATAGGGTTATTTAAATATTGACGATCATTTTAATATTAGATATGGTAATTGTCTGCAAAGTGTGAATGCGAACGTATGATGAGGTATGCGTGAGATGTCGGATGTGGATGTGCTATAGGCATAGTGGAAGTGCAGCCAACCTCGAATCTAGTAGAGCGCGACTGCACTGTACCAGAGAGGCATAAGCTCCACACGCGTCATTAGCGCTCGTTTGGTTGGCAAATAACCGTGTGCGGTATCTCTGAGTCCTTGCGGCCACGATGTGTGGGCCTAGACGAGGGAGACCGTATCGGGGTTGTTGCTGGGAAGACCTGGGTGAGTAAGCACGTCCTGCTTTATCGCTCCGATAGTTAGCGAAGATTTAGAATTCCATGTTCACTTTGAACTTGGAAGCAACTTCCCTGCTGAGGAAAGCCACTATGGTATTTCCTAGAATCATCTCGGTTAGGAGAGATAGGGAGATGATTTCTTTTGCCAAGTAATTTCATGGGAATTTGTGTTCACTGCACTTGGGAGTGAACAGGCGCTCATTGCCGAGTAATACTCAGAATTGCTCAATTTACATTTCAGTGTGAGTGTGAAGTATATACGCAAAGTGTATTTTATTTAAATGTGTTTATTGACTACTGATTGTGGAGAGATTGGTAACACGTGGTCCGCAGACCCCGTGCATTTCTTGGTGAGAAGCTTCAGCTCGACGTAATCACATTTCGTGATCGAGCTAAATCTTCTACGTAAATTCACGCGTGTGATTTAATTGTTCCAACATAATATCCGGTAACACTCGCGGAGTTAGTTAAACGTGAAGACGGGACTTGCCCGAATTAAAGTTACAGTTGGAACCATGTGCTGTCTCCCAATTTTGTCCCACTTGGTGTATGGGAACCTTCCTCTTTTATCTGTTAGATAAAATGAATAGAGTAAATGTTAGTGTGTGTTTGTGTGTGTGTGTGGCTAAATGATGATAGAAATGTGCAGGCGGTAGTCATTGTCGATTCACGGCACATGTTAGCCGGATGTTTAACTAAGTTTACTTAGATATTATACTATTTGTATCACGCCAGCATTTCGTGATAAGTGGGAACATTTGAGATGGTAATGTTTATTGAATAAATGTGATTGTCTTATTTTATAAATATGTTACAGTGACTTCTCCCAGCCACACCATATTCCCTTATCACTTCACAGAATATTTGGCATGCGTATTTCAGTTAATCACCTGTCTATGTCCCACTCATGGGCATATTTCATTTAATAAACTCTGTAAGGTGGTATTAAAACTTCATTATAATAATATTCTAATTCTAACTTGATCAAAACCACCGAATAAAACTTTAGTTTGAGTATTGATGCTTGTTGCTGCAAATGGCCGCCGGCGTCTTCTATAGTACAGGTGCCATTTATAAAACTGAGGAGGCCTGCCGAGGGTGCGGAAAGCAAGTATCATGCATAATAGCGACCCTTTAGCCTAGGATCTCGTTCAGTTTAGGAACCCTTTGTGATGCTGGGAGATTGCTAGGATGTGCTAACAAAATTAAATTTCCACAGGATTCACAATTCCTATTTGTGAATAGAACCAGCGTTGAGAATACGGCGTTGAATATACTGCGTTGCTTGTGATTTTATTTGTGTGATTTTGGGGGCAATTTTCTTGTGTGTATTTATCCATGTATTTTGGGGGAATTTCAAACGTGTTAGGCTGCGCGTGACTAAATAAAGGTGTTAGGTTGCGTGTGACCAAATAAATGTACTAGGTTGCGTGTGAAATTAACTTACGTTAAGCTACGAGAATTTGTCGCGATTCGTGCAGCGAAAGTAGGAAGTCTGTTTTCCGCGAGCGAAGCCGTTATTTAGGCACTTAGCCCGAAACGTAAGCCTAGTGTCCAGAATGGAGACACGTGCTCGCTCGAGGAGCAGTGCTAGGGAAAATCGGCCGGGCGAGGAGGAAGTTATCGTCAGTCTGGTAGCCGCGGAGAGAGACGAGGCAGGCAACGGGAATTACCAAGATTTCAGCGGCGCTACGGCAATGTTGAACTTGGAAAATGAGCAGGCCAATTCCACACCAAATAGCGGGACTTCGGACCCGAGCGCGAGCGCAGATGAATTAGAGAATGCAACGAGTAGCCAAAATGCGCCGACCAATGCAGACACAAATAGTAACACGTGGATGACCGAATTGGTCAAAATGATGGAAAAGAACGCGAGAACGATCTTAAGCGGAGTAAACTCCAGATTAGAAAAAAATAATAAAAGGCAGAAGAATATAATAAAAGGCAGGAAGCGAAATTCGAGTGCATGATGTCCGAAATCGAAGGGGTTCGAAAGGACGTCAATGAGAGATTCGAAGTGGTTGGCAGTAAACTAAACGCCCTCGAAAACGAACAAAAAAAAGTTAGGATCGAAATGAAAACCCGCGGAGAAAAATTAGAAAAGGGGCTCCAAACTTTAAGGGAACGATGCATTACAGAAAAGAAAAAGGTAATAGCGCGAGTAAAAGCAATAGAAGCAACGCAAGAAAAGGTTCACGAAAAAAGTAGGGCAATTGTGGATCTTGAAGAAAAGATAGATACGGTTAAGACATTAAATAGCGAGGAGACAAAGAAAGTAAAGGAGGAGTTAGTAAAACTCGCGGAGAAGATTGCGGACTTAAAAATATCAGAGGGAAGCGAGAGTGCTGCAATTCTGAACTCGAGGGATAACGAGGAGATACAGGCATTGCGGAAATTTCAAGAAGGCCAATGCGAAGTCAATAGGCGGCAACGGATAGTTACCAATGACATATGTGAACGCATGGCCCACGTGGATAATCTCCTCACTCACGGTGACGAGAGGGAGGACCATGTGCGCAAGGGCACGTGCGAAAGCGAGGAACGCGATTCCGAACACGAGTATGATTACGAAGAGGCTAGCGAACGCAGAAATGTAGGGAGGTGTCGGGAACGACACCTAAAACCGTGCGCAGATTCATACCGGAGAGAAGTGGAAGGCTTCGACTATAAGCACTTTCTCTCCGTACGGAAGTTCGAAGTCTTTAGAAATTCTGTGAACGGAATCCACCCACGGGCTTTCTTGGAACAGTACCAATTCTCTCTTCCGCCCAATTGGCCGGATGAGTATAAAATCGAGTTCATGTGCGGGCATCTTGAGGCTGAACCCACAGTACGGATGAGAGCCATAGCGAGAAATTGTAAAACGGTGAAGGAATTTCAGCGTGGATTTCTCTCGGCGTATTGGTCCGAAGCTGCGCAAGATTGGGTGAAACATGAGATAATGATGCTGCCGAGTCTTAGTCAATCTGGTTTCGCGAGTCCTGCAAGACTGTTTGAAAACATGTTGCAGAATAACCAATTCTTGTACAACCCTTACAGTCCGGGCGAATTGGTAAGGCTGTGTATAATGAAGCTTCCAGCGCAGCTTCGCCATATCATATTAGCCGGGCGTTGTAAGGACGATTTAGAGTCGTTTAAATTACTCCTACAAGAATTGGACTATGATATAGGACAATGTATACCGGAAAGGGTACAGACCACAGGAGGAGAGGACGTAGGAAGAAATAGGAGAGTTAGTCGCGGCCGCAGTAAAACGTGGAAGCGTACAAGCTTACATGTAGCGGAGCATGCGAATACCAGTTTCCAGCCATACAAGGCGAATTGGAAAAATGGTAACAAGCATGGCTACTACAAAGCCCAGGGACACAATGGTTGGCACGATGGGCACGATGACCGGGATAAAGGTAGGAACAACCACGGGGATCGTGCGAATTCACCACAAAATAGGGGTGAAGGAAGCGAACAGGCCACAGGGAGAAAGAGAAGGGAAAATATCACCGACGACGTAGAAATCAGATCGGCCGATCCATGGAGGAATGCTCCAGAACCAGGAGGAAATCAAACATTATGACCTGTGCCAATCGAGGGAGACAACCTTAGTCGACCCCCGATAACGAATAACCGCGAGATAAGGTACATTGGTCAGGACGACATTAGGGAAACATTACTGGAGGAGCAGACGGATAACCGGATTTCGGCCGTCAGCCCAGTAATTGCGATCTCGGTGAAAGGAATTTCACTGGACTGCATAGTCGACACGGGAAGCCCGGTTTCGATCGTTAGTGAGGCCGCATTCCAGAAATGCGAGGAGACGGGAACTTTGCTGACTTTGCCGTTGCGAGGTATAAAGGTGAAGGGAGCGATATACAGGAAAAGTGTAGAAGTCAAGTGGCAGACTAGGATTACATTCCAATGCCAGGGCGAAGAGTACGAGGCAAACTTCTTCATTGTGCCGCTAATGAACACCAAAATTATTCTCGGGATGGATTTTATGAGCGCTCACCAGGCAATTGTAGACCTGGGTGGAGGCATCATGTCTCTGAACAGAGAAGGAAACCCCGTAGAATTAAAGTTCAATAATTGGGTCCTACGGGACGGAGTGGAAACTAGCTGCCTACGAATTCTCACTTACCCGGAATTGCGCCCTGAGCCGGAGATCCTCATAAACTGTGTAAATGGCGTGAGTTTACCGTCCTCCATGCATGGAAAGGATGAGGTCTTCGAGCGAATAATTGAGGAAAGCACGCGCAATGTAGGAGACATGCCAGAGGATGCCTGTGTACGATTATTAGAAGTTCTGAGGAACCATGAGAAAATATTCTCAGACGCACCGGGTGCGATAAGGAACTTCGAGTACAAATTCCAAATACGAGAACATAAATACCCGATTCCACTATAGCATAAAGAAAAGGTCAAGAAGGAGATTGCGAAGATGTTAGAACAAGACATTATAGAACGCGCCGTGAGTACATACAACTCACCACTCCTAGTAGTACCGAAAAGGGACGGATCGGTGAGGTTGGTGCTGGATTCTCGGCAAATAAATATGGTAATAAAGGGAGAAACAGACAGACCGGAAAGCCTGGAGCAATTATTGCAACGGTTTCATGGAGTGAAGGTGTTATCCTCCATAGACCTGCGAGCTAGTTACTGGCAAATTGTGTTACATCAAGAGTGTAGGCAGTATACCGCGTTTTTATGCTACAGTAACTGCTACCAATTCAAATGGCTTCCGTTCGGGTTGAATGTTTCGGCGGCGGCGTTCATACGAGGCTTGAACAGCATCCTTCCGGAAGACCTGCGTGAAAGAATTACGGTCTACGCCGACGACGTATTAATCTCGGAAAGTTCCTGGGAGGAACATAATGAAGTATTAAATCGATTATTAGACGCCTTCGAAAGAGCAGGAATAACCGTAAACCTGGAAAAGTCGCAGTTCGGGCGCCAGAAGATAAAGTTCCTGGGACATATGGTTTCGGTGGACAGGATACAAACGGACCAGGACAAAATCAAGGCAATTGCGGAGTTCCCAAGACCCACGACTAAGCGACAACTAAGAGGATTCTCAGGAGTCGCGAATTTCTTTAAGAAATTTGTAAACCTAAGGGTGCTGTCCACGCCACGTCTTTGCGCGCTTACTGGCAAGAACACAATCTGGTACTGGGACGAGAAAGCACAGAATGAGTTCGTGAGGTTAAAGAAAGCATTGGTGAATGCACCGATTCTCGCGCTTCCAGATTTGAGTAGGGAATTTTATCTGATGACGGATAGCTCGTTAAACGGCCTCGGCGCGGTTCTCTTCCAAGGGGAAGACGAGAAGGATATGTTGACATGGAAGCCCGTATCTTTCGAGAGTAGAGTGCTGTCGAGGGCAGAGAGAAATTACTTGGTGACGGAACTCAAGGGACTCGCTGTCGTCTTTGCGTTTAGCAAATTTCGGTACTTCCTCTATGGGAGAAATACTAAAGTGTTCACCGACCATCGGGCATTGCAGTTTCTGATGTCGGCGAAGTTGGCCCACGGGAGGTTATCTCGCTGGGCGCTGTATCTACAGGAGTTCGATTTCAAAATGAAATACATTCCAGGAGAAAAAAATCTGATAGCAGATGCGTTGTCTCGGGCTCCGATAGGCCTAAAACACGGCATAGACGGTGACCCAGGCGAGAACTTTGTGACGATGTCACTAAAGAATGTCGGGCGCGAACAAGAGAAGGACCTGATACCAAAGGAGGTGAAAGAGAAGTGGAAGGACAGGTCCCAAGCTGCTATTCGGCAGTACTACCGAATAGAGAACGGAATCCTCTTCCAGAAACGGAGCATAGAAGATACGCGATGGCTGGTGGTAATACCTGAGGAGCTAATAAATAAGCTAGTGTGGTATATACACCCAAGTTACGGACACTTCGGAGCACGGAAGTGCTTCCAGAAGTTACGAGAGGCCTGTTACTTCAATAACATGCTAAAGAGGATACAGCGGGTAATTAGAGTGTGTAAACCATGCCAAAGGACGAAACCGCCCACCACATCTTTTGCTGCACCGATGTACCCGATCATTCCAAGCAGGTTGCGAGAGGTCGCCGCGGTGGACTTGTTCGGGCCAATAACTCAAACGAAATCTGGCTACGCGTTCATTCTTGTAGCCGTGGAATTGATGTCGAAGTTCGTTTGCTTTACTCCGCTGAGGAAAGCAACGGGGAAAACGGTGGCGGCGGCATTCGCGAACGATTTCGTGCGCGAGGTCGGGCCGGTGAAACGAGTGATATCGGATAACGGACCGCAATTCAGATCTAAACATCGGCTGCGGATGTTGAGGCGGAGGAAAATAAAGCCGAATTTTATATCCTTGTTCCACCCGTCGTCTAACCCCGCCGAGAGAATAATGAAGGAATTAGGGCGGCTGTGCAGGCTGTACTGTTATACGTGGGACATACACCTAAAGGCGTTTCAGGAGATCTTAAATGAATTGTCAAATGCCTCCACGATATTGCCACCAGTGTTAGTGCTAAAGAATAAGGAGCCCCCTAAGGGAAGTCATACCTTGGCCAAAGGAAAGACAACCAAGACACAAGGAGGTCGTTGATCTCGCGCTGGAAAATATCAAGAGTGCGGCAGACCGGAGGCAAAAGGCGTACCAAAAGAAAACGAGAAAAATAAAATTCTTCATTGGACAGAAGGTGTGGGTTCGGTCACACAAACTGTCAAACTGAGGTAAGGGAATCTGCAAGAAGTTCCTAAGCCTGTACAATGGTCCGTACCATGTGTGCCGTATCCCTCATCTGAACGCAATAGAAGTACAGATACTGAGGATGAGAAAATCGAGAGGGCTTCATCACGTATCAAATGTGAAACCCCTCATTGAATAAAAACTGTGGAACAATAGAATATAGGTACAATAGATTTGGAGTATATTGTATATGTTGTGTGTAAAATGTATTAGGATAAATTGTATTCCGAGCAATAAGATGTACCATGTGATCAATGAGCAGACAAGTCGCACATGAAAGTAAGGAGAGTAAGGACGAAATTACTCCAGAAGGAGATAAATATGTAAGGAGAAAGATTAATCCGTATCCAGAAGTTGTGTTATAGGAAGGAGAGGTAACCAGAATGAAGAGGAACGATGCAAAAACCTCAAATGAGGTGTACAAAGGAAAAAGGGTGTAAGTTGTCGTAGAAACCGGTTGTAGTGGGAGTAGCGGTAATTGTGTGTGTAGGATTTTGTTACTATAAGGCATGTTTTCGTTGTTAATTGTATGTGTCGTAGTTGTTACAATAGTGCATGTTTTGTAGTTAATTCTCTGTTATACCTGTTACAGTAGCGCATGTACTGTAAACTAGAGGGGAAGATTGCCCTAAATTGAGAAATTGTGGCGTCACAAGGAATGCTTGCTATGTAGCTAGTAAAGAGTGCCTATGTGTGTATGTTGCATTTATGTGAGAAGAGTGAGAAATGAATGACAAGGACGTGGAAGTGTGATAAGTTAGTCTTAAGAATACTATAGATCATAATCTAAAACAAATGAAATTCTAGTTCCATCCATTTCTTGTCCATCAGTAAAGAAAATATCATAGATTAATGTTGATTAAAATATCCCTATTATAAAGCCACTGAGGGATCGAATAAGGAATAAAAAATTGTTGTAAATTGATAGGATAATGATTTATGTATGAAAAGGCGGCTAAATTAAAAGCCATGTTAAAATATTATTGGAAGGATAACGCCCATAAGGGACAGTAGGAGAAGGAGAGACAGAAATAGAATTTGAGTAATGTAGGAAGACCTTATGGATTGCTGAGAACAGTCGGGGACTGTGATGGAAAATTTGTCTGAAATGTATCGGTATAGCCAAGCTTCCCTGAGTTTAGATTAGCAACCAGGGGAGAATGCAGCCGAGGAGACCGAGTCGCCGATGCAAGCAATTAGCGGCTAGACGTCGGGCGAGCGCACGGCACTTGGGATTCCCTAAGTGACGGCCGTTGTCCGTGACTGTGTCAACACTCGCCGGAGGCGATTACCGGGCCTCCCACATGCAGGAACAAAGCGGTGGCTACCCAGGTAGCCAGCCGCAATCACGGAACAGACGAACAGCGAGCGGCGGTGACCTACATATGCCGAGCGCCCGCGCCAGCAGGTGACACGCCCCCAACTCTGAGGGCGCCGCATAGCAGCAGATGGTAATGGGCAGTCCGTATTGACGACCCGTGAGGTGACGCGCTGCCACGCCTGGTAGACATCGTCACAAACAAACCCGGGATGGAAAGTGCAGCACCCGCAACAGGCGAGCTCGGCGTATCCAGGTCAGGCGTCGCGGTGCAGCAGATCGAGGAAGGAGAACCGGTGCGCGCCAGGGGCGTGGCACCAGTGGCGGCGTGTCAACAACGTCACCACCACACCTACAACGTCCGCAGTACCGATTCAAGAGGCATGTCAAACTAACCACTTGTGTCGGACATGCCGGGACTGCAGACGGAAGAGAGAGGCGAGTGACGTTACTGAGGGGCTGACGTCAGGAGTGTGGCTGTCGGCAATAATTGCGGATTTGCTCACATATCGACGAGAGGTAGCCAGACGGGTCCGGGCGCTCACGGTGCGGCACGCGGCGGCGACTGCTAGGGTGATGTTATTCTGCCCTGGAGGTCGACGCCCACCTGACGCGGAAACGCGTGCCACCAGGTCCTGAGGCAGCCATCAACGCGAGGCAACATGGGTCCTGGGGAGCTGACAAAGGTGAGGGAGCGGCCTGATGCAAGGAGGCGGCCGACATGATCGACGGAGAGCCTGCAGTCGCTGACACCTGCAGGATAACTTCCTCCCCTGTCCTCCGAGTAGCCCAAAACTGTGGTCCTCCAAGTACCCCGATCCCATATTGAAGTGCAAGGTGTTTGAAAGTGCCACATACATTCAATATGTAGCGCGTGTGTTTACTTTTCAGCAGAACTGATTTTGTATATATTATGGCTAGTTACTAAAGTAAATAGGGAAAGAGATAAAGAAAAAACTTTAACACGTCAATCCAGAAGTGAACGAACGAAATTGCTTAAAGATGTAATGTGATTTACTGAAAATTTCTCTAACTAATAGATTTTGTATGTTTTCTATGCTTCGCAAATGTTTCAAAGTGGTATACAAATGCGAAAAGACGCTAAGAATTTAAATGCCCACAAGCTTAGTACAAACTTATCTATATGTTGTATGAAATTCAATTCCCTATATAATTTGTTTAAATTGTGCAATTTCAAGATTTTATGTGTTTTGATAGATCTTGTGAAATATTTCAAAGTGGGACACACTGGCAACAGGACTTTAATAATTTAAGTTCCCACAAAGATTTAAATGTCTAGTATATAAGAACTGATTATGTTTGTCGAAAAATTTGGAAAACGGATGCTTGGCCTAGATGATAGGTAAAATTTGTGTTAAATTGAAATATTAATTGTATATGTTTCAATGATGATGTTTAAGAGGGGCATAGGCCCTTATGTTTATGTGTTAATAGGTGCAAAATGCTCTCAGAAGGAGATAACCATGTGTGAGGGTTTTGAATATTAAATTTTGTAGTCTAAGTTTTGAATTTGAATACTATGTTCTACGGAACAGATGAGGAGGATGTGTAATAAACTCAGAAAAAAGAAGCTTGAAAGTGCCCTTCCAAAAGCAAGGACACTTGCTGCCCATTTTTTCGCCAGAAGGGGAGGGTTATGTAACGGCTCCATGTAAGCCGCTACATGGCTCGACCCCACAACTAAAGACACCTGAGTGCCCTTCCGACACTCAGGGAAGAGCCTGATGATAATTAGTAAGATAGGGTTATTTAAATATGGACGAACATTTTAATATTAGATACGGTAATTGTTGTGGCGTAACAAGCTCGCTACGCCACACTGAGAAGGAAGCCGAAAGGCACGCGCTAAGCTACAGCAGGATGGCTTGAAGTCTGGAACAGGATACGTATTGAATACTATAAAGAAAATACGTAGCTTTGGAATATACTTAACTTTTAATCAATCCTTGTGATACATCTCTCTTGACTATACAAATGAGACTCGTAAGATACATGTACTGTGACAATTGGCGCCTTGCTAAGTCGTAGCCATTAACTTAGCTGAAGGCTATTCTAACTGTCTCTCGGCAAATGAGAGCAAAGGCTTCGTCAGTATAGTCGCTAGCAACGTCGTCGTACAACTGGGGCGAGTTCTCGAACGTCTCTCGAGACCTGCCGTGTGGTGGCGCTCGGTCTGCGATCACACAGTGGCGACACGCGGGTCCGACATGTACTAATGGACCATGGCCGATTTAAGCTACCACCTAGCAAGTGTGGTGTTTGGCAGTGACACCACATTCCTCCCCCGCAAATCGGCGAACGGTCGTGTTATAAGGCTTCCGCCCGCCGTGGGGAGGACCCCATGTTGACGTATGCGATGAGGTGGGGAGCCTAACAACAGGCGAGGCTGTGCCACCCGCACCCGGCCATTTGGTCCGAGGGGAGCTAGGAAACGCCTGGAAACCTAGTCCAGGGTGCACGCCAACATGCAGTGTATGCGCCCGGAATAAGACAGGAGGGGCCGAAGGGTCGACCTCCATTGCGTCGGGGTATCCGACGCGCGATGACGCCATGTGGTCCGGAGCGGGCAAGAGTTCCATGGCGGAGGACAGCTGGTCACGGGAAGCGATCGGCGGCGTGTGACCCAGGGAGGCGCTGGGCGGCCGCAGCGAAGCATCCACTGCGGGCGGCGGCGGCGGCGGCTGCGTCGGCGGCGGCGGCGCGACGCCATGGGGCAAAATGGAAGGCATCGTCGGTAACACCTGGGGAAGAGGCGAGCCAGTAGATGGGTCCCCAGGGCGCTGACCGGACGGCACCGTCGCTGAAAGCAGACGGGGAGCGGCAGAACCCAGGCGACGACAGAGGCGCAGCTGATTGAGATGCCGACGCACCTCACCAGAGGCCCCCAAAACCAAATACATCGCGCGGCAGAGGCAGTGAAGAATGCGCCCTGCGAGCCAACGCCATCAACCGCGATAGTTGCGATAGAAAACAACGTCGCCAGGAGCAAAAGCAGTAGTCTGCCGCTGCACTGGAACCTGATGTGGCGGATGCAGCAAAGACATCAAGGTTCGATGAGGACGACCGTGGAGCAACTCAGCCGGCGAGGGACCATCGCGGGGCTGAGAGCGATACGAAGACAAAAAGAGCAACAAAGCGTCCTCCCGAGAATGCGACTCTTTCAACTTCAACATCTGTGACTTGAAAGTCCGGACCAACCGTTCAGCGGCACCGTTTGACTGAGGCGAAAACGGCGCGGATGTCAGATGTTGAATACCATTGGCCTTGCAGTATGACTGAAATTCTGCGGACATGAATTGTGGGCCATTGTCGGAAACAATAGTCTGCGGAAGACCTTCAATGCAAAAAATAGCGGACAACGTTTGGATGGTGGCAGATGAAGTCGTGGAAGACATCCGGACAACAAAAGGAAAATTACTGAAGGAATCCACCACAACCAACCATCGAGCATTCCAGAATGGACCAGCAAAATCGATGTGCAAGCGTTGCCAAGGGGAAGTGGCTGTCGGCCATGCAAAGAATTTCCGCGGCGGGGCGGATTGTTGTTCGGCACACGCCACGCAAGAAGAGCACATATTCGCAATCGCAGCATCGATTCCGAACCAAGTACAGTGCTGACGAGCAAGTTGTTTCGTACGCACTATACCCCAATGTCCTTGGTGAAGAAGCCGTAAGACAGAGGACTGTAACGAACGTGGGACCACGACTCTGGATTGATCATTATCCGAACGCAACAACAAAACACCACGTCGTACAAAAAGTCTCTCCTTGTGAGCAAAAAATCGGCGAACCAGCGGATCCTCGATCCGTGACTTTGACAAGGGCCATTGCGTAGCAACAAAACGCAAAACAGTAGCAAGGACAGGGTCAGCAGCTGTGGCTGTAGCGACACGACGAAAATCAATCGGAAACGATTCGACCACGTCATCGGTTTCCGAATCAATGAACATGCAAACAAGTTCGGAAGAATCGAATGCATTATCCTCAGCAACAGGCAAACGGGACAACGCATCAGCGTTTCCGTGCTTAGCAGTGGACCGATACAAGATATCGTAGCGGTACTGCGAGAGGAAAAGAGACCAGCGAATGAATTTCTGCGCTGTACGTGGAGGTACAGGCTTGTTCGGATGCAAAAGCGATGTCAAAGGTTTGTGGTCTGTGATGATGGTAAAGTGACGACCATACAAGAAATCATGGAACTTAGTAACACCAAACACGAGAGCTAAAGCTTCTTTCTCTATCTGGGAATAATTGCGTTGCGCAGACGAGAGCAATTTGGAAGCAAAGGCAACAGGACGATCATGCGATCCATCTTTGTGCGCAAGCACAGCACCGATCCCGAATTCCGATGCATCGACCATCAACAAAAGGGGTTTCTGGGGATCGAAGGGCGTAAGGCAAGTATTGAAAGCAACGCCGATGTCAACTGGCGAAAGGCGCGTTCGCATTCCGTCGTCCAGACGAACGGAACACCTTTACGACGTAAGCGATGAAGCGGAGCTGAAATGGAAGAAGCGCGCAGCACAAACCTGGCATAGTAGTTAATTTTTCCGAACACACTCTGTAGCTGTTTCAAGGTCTGTGGCGAAGGCAACTCCTGTATGGCACGGAGGTGCTCTGGACTCGGATGTATGCCTTGTGCATTTATGACATGACCGAAATATGGTAAGTCACGAGCAAAAAACACACATTTGTCCTTCCGCAAGCGAAGACCATTTTGTCGCAAGACCTGAAATAACGTTTGTCGGTTGGCTAAATGTTCGTCTTCTGTCTTTCCGGAGATCACAATATCGTCCAGATAGTTCGCAGCATTAGGGACCGTCGCACAAACAGTTTGTAAATATTGCTGAAACAATGCAGCGGCGGATGCACACCCGAATGGCAGTCTTTTGAATCGGTACAATCCAAGATGCGTGGTAACCACCAAGACGCGCTGGGATTCTGCGTCCACTGGTATTTGCAAGTACGCATCTGCTAGGTCCAATTTCGAAAAGTATTTACCCGGGCACAGTTTATCAAAAAGATCTTCCAGGCGGGGCAAAGGAAAAGTTGCAGTCACAAGTTGTGGATTCACAGTTGCCTTGAAGTCCATGCAAAGTCTCAATTTTCCGGAAGGTTTTGGCAAAATTACTAAGGGTGAGGCCCAGAGAGAAGCCTGCACACGTTCAATTACACCTTGAGATTCTAAACCGTGTAATGTTCTTGCGACCTCATCACGCAATGCGTGGGGAACATTGCACGCTCTGAAAAACTTCGGTTGCGCGTTCTCTTTCAGTTCCAAATGTGCTTCATAGTTCGTAGCGCAACCAAGGCCCGGTGCAAAAATGTCTGCAAATTCTTCACATAGACTAGAAACACTGGCGGAAGGCACAGTCTGATTCACTGATAGGACCTGATTTACGATAGACAAATTAAACAACTGAAATAAATCCAAACCAAACAAGTTCACTGCAGTAGAAGAACGAAGAACGTAAAATGACACAAGTTTTGTTTGTCCCTTGTATGTTGCAAGAAGGCTGCACTGTCCTAACACTGGTATTTTCTGGCCTGAGTAACTATTGAGCTGAACATTTGCGGCACGCAACGGAGGTTTGCCCAGTTGTTTGTACGTGTCGTGATTGAGCAATGAAACTGCAGCTCTGGTATCGAGCTGGAATGGTATCACATTGCCTCCAAAGTCGAAGTCTACAAAAAGTTTATTGTCCTGCTGACGACAAGAGCGACTTTCACGTGCAATGTGAACTGATACAGGTACAGAAGAACTTGCGACTTTACGGGAGTTCCAGCGACGTCGACGCACTCTTTTTGTGGGACGAACACAGTCACTGTTAGAGAAAGTGGCACTGGACGGGGTGGAATTAACTACATGAATGTCCATGGGCGAAGGTCCACGAGCCTGATTGTCCCTGGTTCGATTCCGGCGCGAAGTAAAGGGCCTGGAATGGTTTTGATTGTCTGATCTTAGCTTTTTCTGGCAAACACTTTGAACATGTCCTTTCTTATGACAGTAAAAGCAAATAGCTTGGCGTGATGGGCAATGTCTAGCTGCACACTGTGGGCATGATTTTAGAACTGCATTGGCATGCTTACGCGGCACACTTGTTTGCGAGCTAGGCTGCAGCTGCGCGGACGTGCGCGAGGGCCGTTTAGCGTTCCGAGCTGCGCGCCCGGCGGGCCGGTCAATGCGACACACTGCTGGCGAAGTTTCAAATGATTCCTGAGCAAAGTCAAGTGTGTCTTGCCTATTCAATATGTCTATCACTTGTTGAAGGGAGGGATTAACTAGTTTCAAAATCTGTTCCCGTATGCGAACATCAGAAACGTTCTGTGCTATTGCATCACGCACCATAGTATCTGAATACGGAAGTCCACATTCACATGCAAAATCACAATCCCTGGTAAGTCCTTGCAATGTTGCAACCCACTCCCTATTTGTCTGACCGGCCGTACGTTCGGTGCGAAAGAACATTTACCTTTTTGCAACTACATTAACTGTTTCTTTGAAATAGGCATCTAAAGCAGACAAAATTTCTTCGTAGGACAGAGTTGCTGTGTCGCGTCGGGGAAACAATTTCACTATCACACGGTAGGTGGACACATCGACACAAGAAAGCAAAAACGGCTGCCGCTCATTACCTTGAATTCTGTAGGCGGCTAGATGGAATCCAAACTGACGTGACCATTCTGGCCACGTTTCTTGCGTTGAATCAAAATTACGGAAGGATGGTGCAACGGCGTGTTGTGGCTGCGGTAGCGATGAAGCGGCGGCGGCCGCATCGTGTTGCAGCGCACGTTGACCCTGGACGAGCTGTCCAAGGGCATCCAATAACGCCTGCGTCTGCTGATTCTGCAAGCGATAAAATTCGGACAGTACATCTGGAGAATGTGGCGAAGCCATGACACAAATAATTCAGAGCAAAGCAAGTAGAAAGAGCCCGATCCTTTAATCCTCGTCGTCAATCTGTTGTGGCGTAACAAGCTCGCTACGCCACACTGAGAAGGAAGCCGAAAGGCACGCGCTAAGCTACAGCAGGATGGCTTGAAGTCTGGAACAGGATACGTATTGAATACTATAAAGAAAATACGTAGCTTTGGAATATACTTAACTTTTAATCAATCCTTGTGATACATCTCTCTTGACTATACAAATGAGACTCGTAAGATACATGTACTGTGACAATTGGCGCCTTGCTAAGTCGTAGCCATTAACTTAGCTGAAGGCTATTCTAACTGTCTCTCGGCAAATGAGAGCAAAGGCTTCGTTAGTATAGTCGCTAGCAACGTCGTCGTACAACTGGGGCGAGTTCTCGAACGTCTCTCGAGACCTGCCGTGTGGTGGCGCTCGGTCTGCGATCACACAGTGGCGACACGCGGGTCCGACATGTACTAATGGACCGCGGCCGATTTAAGCTACCACCTAGCAAATGTGGTGTCTGGCAGTGACACCACAGTAATTGTCTGCAAAGTGTGAATGCGAACGTATGATTAGGTATGCGTGAGATGTCGGATGTGGATGTGCTATAGGCATAGTGAAAGTGTAGCCAACCTCGAATCTAGTAGAGCTTGACTGCACTGCACCAGAGAGGCATAAGCTCCACGCACGTCATTAGCGCTCGTTTGGTTGGCAAATAACCGTGTGCGGCCGCGATGTGTGGACCCGGACGAGGGAGACCGTATCGGGGTTGTTGCTGGGAAGACCTGGGTGAGTAAGCACGTCCTGCTCTATCGCTCCGATCGTTAGCGAAGATTTAGAATTCCATGTTCACTTTGAACTTGGAAGCAACTTCCCTGCTGAGGAAAGCCACTATGGTATTTCCTAGAATCATCTCGGTTAGGAGAGATAGGGAGATGATTTCTTTTGCCAAGTAATTTCTTGGGAATTTGTGTTCACTGCACTTGGGAGTGAACAGGCGCTCATTGCCGAGTAATACTCAGAATTGCTCAATTTACATTTCAGTGTGAGTGTGAAGTATATATGCAAAGTGTATTTTATTTAAATGTGTTTATTGACTACTGATTGTGGAGAGATTGGTAACACGTGGTCCGCAGACCCCGTGCATTTCTTGGTGAGAAGCTTCAGCTCGACGTAATCACATTTCGTGATCGAGCTAAATCTTCTACGTAAATTCACGCATGTGATTTAATTGTTCCTTCATAATATCCAGTAAAACTCGCGGAGTTAGTTAAACGTGAAGACGGGACTTGCCCGAATTAAAGTTACAGTTGGAACCATGTGCTGTCTCCCAATTTTGTCCCACTTGGTGTATGGGAACCTTCCTCTTTTATCTGTTAGATAAAATGAATAGAGTGAATTTTAGTGTGTGTATGTGTGTGTGTGGCTAAATGATGATAGAAATGTGCAGGCGGTAGTCATTGTCGATTCACGGCACATGTTAGCCGGATGTTTAACTAAGTTTACTTAGACATTGTACTATTTGTATCATGCCAGTATTCCGTGATAAGTGAGTGGGAATATTTGAGATGGTAATGTTTATTGAATAAATGTGATTGTCTTATTTTATAAATATGTTACAGTGACTTCTCCCAGCCACACCATACTCCCTTATCATTTCACAGAATATTTGGCATGCGTATTTCAGTTAATCACCTGTCTATGTCCCACTCATGGGCATATTTCATTTAATAAACTCTGTAAGGTGGTATTAAAACTTCATTATAATAATATTCTAATTCTAACTTGATCAAATCTACCGAATAATACTTTAGTTTGAGTATTGATGCTTGTTGCTGCAAATGACCGCCGGCGTCTTCTATAGTACAGGTGCCATTTATAAAATTGAGAAAGCCTGCCGAGGGTGCGGAAAGCAAGTATCATACAACTTTCAAGAAACTAAAAGAAATTTAGATCTTTGTCACATTGACTCCATCAGTGCAAAAACAGTAATGGTTCTATTTTCATAGATATCACTTTCTAGAAACTAAAAGAAATTTAGATCTGCATCACATTGATTCAATCAGTGCAAAAACATAAATAAATTTTAGTGTGTTGCCAAAATAAAACTGAACAGAAGATCATTGGGTACAACTGACTCAGAGAGAGAAACACATATATTTTGAAAAAAAAAAGCATGGTAACGGGATTGAGTCCTAACCATTAAAAACAGCCCATATTATAACACTAACTACCTTGTACTTCGCTATTCACTCTATATACACTGGCAGGCAATGTTCTCCATCAGACTGGCACGGGGTACATTGTGATATATTCCTCCTGCACAAACACTATACATAACCTAAACCACATAATCAAAACAAAATTAAAAAGAACACCCAAAACACAAAACCAAAGGCCTTCCCACCAACTTACGAACACACAGAACACACATATGAGCACACATGAGCAAGAAACACCCACAACAACAAACTTGTGGTTCACTCTCACCTACATTAACAAAGCAGCCCACAGAATAGGCAACATACTCAAAAAAGTGCTAAAAATAGCCTACAGGACAAAATATTCAACACAGGGAAAACTAAGGAAAACCGACACAAGCACAGACGAACACAACGCATATGGTATTTACCAACTAACATGTCAGGATTGCAAATCAGTTTATGTAGGACAATCAAACAGAAACTTAATACCTGATACACAGTACACAGAAGAGCGTTAAAAAGTAACAGCTGTAATTCCACATTTTCTGAACACATTATGGACAAGAAACAGAACACAATAGACATAAATAGTGACTTGAAAATTCCCAAATGCAGCAACAGCCCCCCACTAAAACTAAACATTGAAGAAGACTGTCCAATACAGAAAGCCATAGTTGAAGGAAAGCAAGTAATAAATGAATACACAGCTCTCTGCAATGAAACTCTGTTCTCTGCCCTCAAAGAATTACTAGATAACACCAGCCTATAGAGGCCCCTCACCACTCATCCCCACAGACACGTACATACACACACACACACACACACACACACACACACACACACACACACACACACACACACAAAATGGACAGACACCTCTCAAAGATTCAGCACAACCGCCAGGAACACCTTCAATTGTTCCCCTGTCAGCAACCTTGTTTCTACACCTTCAGTTGTTCCACTGTCCGCCATATTTTTTTTACTATTGGTAAACAGTGAAACAGTGACAGTGACAGCTCAATATATAAAACGTCACAGTCAAGAAGATGAGGAAAACAGAAAACTTAAGTGAAACATAATGCAAATAAACACAGACACACACACACACAAAGTAAAGTGGTATACGATTGCAGATTACAAACTGTGAAAGATATCAGTCAGTGTAAAAAAATAATACATCACTATAACCACATTGAGTAGCAATCGGGTATCAATTCATAATTTTATATGTTTCTTCTAAAATCTCTAATTACGATTTTAAAAACCAATATTTGGAATTATACATACAGTAAAGAACATTGTTTATGTTTAACAGCCATAAAATAAAAGCCCACTGCCTATGCTGTAACTGCAGTGAGACATGCTTGGGATACAAAACAAAATCGTGTTTTGCTGAAGGCGGACCCCATCCATAAACATATATATTGTTAAGGCAAACACAGACAAAAGAGTTTCAACCCCAAGATGAGTAATAAGAAATTGTTTTTGTAGTATAATTCATATTTATATTATTACGAGCTTGTCATTTCGTTCCCTTTGTAATATACGATGATGGAAAGAATCGCAACATCAAAAAGTAGAATACTCAAATTTAGGGAACATATTTAAGTGGTTAACATTGCAAGATCACAGGTAAACGTAAACGTGAGATAGGTCACTGAAATTGTGAAATGCAGGTACATTAATAATCGGTGTAATCCCAGAACGTTGAATGCAAACTTACAAACCCGCATGCATTGTGGTATACAGATTCCGGCATCAGTTTGTGGAATGGAGACCCATGCTTGTTGCGTTTGGTCGGTGAATAAAAGGTGGGTTAATTATTGTTGTGGATGACACTGGAGTTGCCGTCCGATGATGTCCCACATGTGCTCGAATCCAAACTGATCTGGTGTTCGAGCAGGCCGAGAGAACATGTTCACACTTGAGCCGTGCGTGGCTCGTGTTCCCGCCATCATCTATTTTTCACCCTGTTTTTAATGTACTTCCACCTCAATACGTTAATTTAAATTACTACTGTCACTGAGTTGCTGCTTTGACTCACCGTGAGCGGCGTTAGCAGCGAGTATCGATATATCCGCTCTCGTTGTATCTTTGCTCGACTGCTATTACTTCCCGGTCGTTGTCTGTCGTAAACCAGTCCTAGTCGGGAGTTCGGGTTCGCGAGTTCAGGTCTGCCAGGCAGTTGGAACGCGTCTGTAGCGCAGCCCGGACCTGCCAGTCGGGGAGTTACAATACGGCACTAGTGCAGTCAGGTTGGAGCAGCAGTGAGGTCTGCGCCGACATGGCTCGCCTGACCATTGCCGCCGCGCATCACTTGAGCCGGCCACGGTCTTGCTGGATCGTCGTTCGGTCGTCCTGCCGGAAGACGCGTTTAGGCTCGCCGATCGTTCATGAATCGGCTGTGTGTGTGCATCGACTCTCTATTTGTGTTCGTGCGTGCTTAGTTACTGTTAGGTAACGTTCAGGTCTTCGTGCAAGTGTTTGTCAGGTTGAGTGTGTAGTTGGTGTATGTCCACTGACGACTATTTTAGATGTTGTCAGCATTCTGAGGAGTCAGTTGGTTGCTGCGGACCAAGGAAGTTATCTCCGCGTGGTGATGTGGGCTGGGTCCGCTGCCGGTCCCTGTGCAGTGTTGGAGCGTGTGTCGAGCTGTCCGATCGCTACGAGCTTCGTGGTTCACCGAACCAGGACGTCAAAGTCGAGTAGTGGTTTCAACTACCCAATCCGCGTCCATTCATGTTGTGGTGGTTCGTTTCGGTGGTTTGCTGTTGGGGAAGTTTTCCTGTGAGCAACACCGAGTGTTTCTATTGCTGAAATTTAGCCGCTATGCGGTGCAATTAACTATTTGGGTTGACTACAATTCGAGTGCACCAGCGGAATTTTCGCCTTGTGGCCATTAGTGTGCTGGTTATCTGCCCTGGCCGCTAACGTTGCTTGTAGCCAGTGTCTTTTCCTCACCTGTTCTTGCTGCCCAACATGGTGTGTAGTTTTGGCAGCTCAGTTTACTAACGCGTTTGTCTGGGGATAGTGATAACAAATATTTTTTGGGGGCCTTGAATTCTCGTGTACTCCGTCATGGCAGGCAAGCGGTTGGTTGGTCGGTCCGTGACTGTCCCTTGGTTGGGTTCTCACGAATTACGTGTAGTTGGACTCACCACCTGTCTCGCCTAAGTGAACGAGGGCAGACCGACCCACTGGAGACTCCTGAGTGCCGTTCTCATAATTATCCTTTTGGCAGTGTTATGTTTTTGTAATTTAACTGTATTTTATATTGTTAATTTGGTAAGGTTAGTGCTGGGCCTTCAGCCCTGGAAACATGTTCTCAGAGTTTCCTTCAAGTCCAAACATTATCGCCTTCTGCTCTTGAAAGGTTATTGTAATTTCCTCGAAAAGGTTTTACAAGTTGTCGGGGGCCTTCCGCCGTTGGTGTTGCAAAAAGGAAATTTTTAAACTTAATGTATTGTTTTACCGATTGTTGCAATATACATTTCCTTAATTTACAGAATTTAACCTTGCGGCCCTCAATCATATTTATTTCGTTTGTTTATCTCTTCCTGTGCACGTTGTGGGCCATCTTAAAGCATTCTGGCCTTCTGCCTTCAGTAATCATCATAGTATATTTGGAATTTTGAAGATCTAAGCCGGCGGCCTTCAGCCGCTCCGCATGCTGATCTCACATACGTATACGATTTATCTCATTCGTAAATTTAACTGTGTGTCATGCCTTTTCAAAACTGGACTTACTCTTAAGCATCTGTTTGGAGGCCTTCAGCAGCGAAGCAAATTTAATTCTTTCAAAAGTGTATTTGTGAACTAAATGATAATAAATTACAATTGTGAAATGAATCCGACCGCAACTCCCCCGGCGCTTTCCACAACCCTGATTACCTGTTAGCCCTGTGTGATTTAGCGGACTTTCCAACACTCTTTAGAGCATGTTTGGGTACAACAGCAGTATGTGGGCGAGCTTTATCCTATGGAGAACACCTCCTGGTATGCTGTTGATATATGGCAGTACAACAGGTCAGGTCACCAGGTTAAAGTACAAATCTGGAGTCATGGTGGGAGGGATAACTACGAGAGTGCTCCTCCTATGATACGAAATTGCACCCTGGACAATAACTCCAGGTGTAGGTCCATCGTGTATTGCACAAAGACAGGTTGGTTCCAGACCCTCAGCTGGCCTCCTAACCAACACACGGCCGCCACTGGCACCGAGGTAGAATCAGCTTTCATCACAAAAAACAACAGACCTACAGCCTACCCTCCAGTGAGCTCTCGCTTGACGCCACTGAAGTCGCAGATGGCGGTGGCTTTGGGTCAGTGGAATGCACGGTACACGGCATCTGGATTGGAGTTATCCCATTTGTAACAGTTCGTCGTGTCCGTGTGGTGCGAACTGTTGCTCAAATTGCTGCTGCAGATGCACCGCAATGCGCCAGAGCCGGACATGATGGTATCCCCACTCAGTACTGCCATGTGGACGTCTGGAGCCCAGTCTTCTTGCGACTGTACATTCTCTTAACCGCAGCTGCAAGCAATCACATACAGGGCTACATCCCCGACAAGTGTTTCCGCAATATCTCAGAAGGAACACTGAGTTTCTCGTAGCCCTATTACACGACCTCATTCAAACTCAGGTGCTCTTGACACACATCAACTCGCTACGCCCAATCTCAAAGGTAACTATCGCTGACGATGGTTAAAGCGTGTACTTAAAGCAATTCTGATTTTCATTCTTGTAGTGGTGATACTAGCCTCACTCGTGTGCTATTGGCGCAAAATCCGAACATATATCATTTTTTGCATGTACGAAGACGCTAAAAAACTTTCATTTATGTTACACAACTTCTTCTTGGTGTTGCGATCATTTCCCATCAATGTAGTATGGTCAGTCAAACGTGAACATATTTTTTTATGTTGTGTGGGAGCAAATATCAGATGAAATTTAATGCCGATGAAGAGGTGGAGAGAGACTAAGAGATAAAACATTTGCGGCGGTGTATAAGTGAGAGGAAATGTGATGATTTGCAGGAGTAGCAAATTATGCAGTGAGTGTATGTGCATGTGTATGAGTGCATGCGAGAATTCATTTCAAATTTATATACTTTTTTCAGAAATATCTGCGTATTCATGTGAAGCTTACATACTTTTTCAGAAATATATGCATTTCTTTGAACTTGGAGACATTTTTACTCAGTTTAAGTATCTGACTCCCTCGTTTTAATACTGAACTCATGAAATACAAATACATGCATATATTTGTGTGTACATGATTCTAAGGCGAATGTGTCAGTACATAACGGTATTTTATCCATACGTATTTGACTTTTTGGGCTATTAAAATGAAGGTTATGTCATTTTTTTCGGAAATACTGCATGTCTTCGAACTTTACACCAGTTCAAATGAGGATTGTATAATATCACAGCTACATATTGATTCGCTCCCTTATTTTAATACTTCGCTATGACTGACTGGAGAGATGTCGGGGAATGAGGGAAGGGGAAAGATGTACGGGAAAAGGAGGAGGAAAAGGGGGTAGGCGAGAACTTAGAAAGGATAATTGGGCTACTTCCACCATGTTGGACCTTCTAAAAATTCCCCACCAGAACCATACTGAATTTTAAAATTTTGCAACCATTGTTATCTTGCCCTTTTTAAACATCCCATCTTCATCATATTGCATTTTTGAATATCTGACCAGTGCTCTCTTGATGATATCATGTGTTCGAGGTCATCGCTTCTGCTCCTGCATACAGGCAACCTGCACTAACAACTGCACTTTTGCAGGTCATTGAAGTACAAAGTTAGCGAGTTACTTAATAGACATACTACTGGTACACTGCTAAAATTGTTTCCGTTATATGTATAATTATTTTATTAAACCATTTGTACAATATATTTGTTATATCTGGCAAGAGGGTTTTATATTTGATCTATGAGGGTATGTTCTTTAACTTTCTCTAGAAACTTCATTTCAGCTGACTGTATTCACCTTTTGTCTTTGTTTCTTAGTGCCCAATATTCGGTTCTGTGTTTTGGAATAGGCGTAGCAATTAATCCATAAAATTTTACTTTGTATCCTTCCTTGTTTTCTCATCTAGTGTTACATTTATTGTGAAACATAACGTTTCAAACTTATTTCATTTATTGTGATTATCATTATTTTATAATCTGACATTTGACTTACCAACATGCGCGATTTTGCTTCTTAGTACAATGTTCTTATGTTCTTGCTTGTGAATTACAGTCATTTACTTTTGTACAGGTTTTTAAATAAGCTTTATTCATGCTCGAGTTTATTCCAGAGACGGCAGGATGAAGATCTCATGTAGCGGGCGGCCAAGCAATCATTCC
Source organism: Schistocerca nitens (assembly GCF_023898315.1). Lineage (NCBI taxonomy): Eukaryota > Metazoa > Arthropoda > Insecta > Orthoptera > Acrididae > Schistocerca > Schistocerca nitens. The sequence goes on from NC_064615.1 coordinate 1,121,237,352, forward strand.
AACAGCTACCGTTTCTCATGTTGGTCCATCAGGTACAACAGAGTCATCCATGATATTTACACCGATCTTCTCCCGCAGATCAAAATTTCCTGCATCGTTTTAGTTCATCTCGAAATACGTTTGCACTTTTTAATGAAAAATATGACGTGTTATTTTTTCCGATCGATTTAACTTTCGTGTCCTTTCCGGGGCGAAAATCTTATTTCTGATTACCATCTAAGTTACAGGTAGATTGTATCAATCGAATTGCCATTCTATTTTTCCTCTTGTGTAAATGAAATCACTTCTCGATGTCCTTCAACCTGAAACGACCTAGGGATCTTGTGAGTTGATGGCTATTGATATTGCTGCACTTGAATTACGAAATTTGACTGCTTTATCGAATGTAAAAATTCGTCTAGTTGAGGTATTGTAGTTCTTATGATTTCAACTTCCCTTTCAATATCTGAGCACTTTGTTTCTTATATCTGATAGAAAGAGAAATTTTTGCTGTGCATTCCTTTGCCAATTTATGCTTTTCTTTCCAGTAACGATCCAACTGTGTAACTGTGGAACTTCAGACTTATTATTTCCAATGCTTCAGTTGTTGCATGTTTTTATAATTATCGTACATGGGGCGACTGCGTTTTTGTGTGTAGCAGCATGGAGTAACCCGTTGGTAAACTAACGATCTGAAACTGTGTCTCTGGTCAAAAATGAGCAAAAATGGGACCTGAAAACATTTAGTTACTAATCCACTGATGAAGGTGCCGTACCACATACGTGTAATGGCCACATTATGGTTGATTAAAGATGGAACAATTTCAACTAATTTGTTTACCCTGAGGCAACGGAAACAAGCAGCACGAACCCAATGTTTAGCCTATATATCATTGCATGGTGCATCTAAAATGATGAGGGAGGCTTGAAGCGAAAGACTGAATTTCAACCTTTTCAGTTGCTTTTAACATGGAGGATATTTAACTGTGTAACAAATAATGTTGTTAAATGCTGCTGTCCCTTACGAAATACAGACTGGAGATTAACTCAACAGATGAAGTGAACAGCACTGGGGCTGCCTTTATAAACTTGAGCATGATCCGACTTGGTGCAACAGAGATAAGCGTTACTGAGGGCCAAGAACAAGAGAGAAAGGTATTCTTTACTCATTCACAGAAATTCGTTGTGTTGATAAATTTAAAACTTCGATAACCAATTGGCACGGGACAAGGGCAGACTGAAAGGAAAAAAAAAATGGGTGCTAATTACAGTCACTGAAACAAGAGAGCAAACACACTGTTCAGCATGAAACAGGACGGTGTGGAGAATTTAACTTACGACACTCGTGGCAAGAACTTCGGCAATTCGGACAGCAATGTATTAAAGGACTGTTAGCTAGCTTTGATTGAGAGATAACGCGCGTCCAGAGAGCGAGCAATGAAGTTTTAACGGACAGATTTCTCGAAATATCTTGAAACTTCTAGCGCGAACTGCCGGTAATCAATAGAAACACACTCCTACGAATTCGGTGGAAAGATCGCTCCCCTATGTTCCTCAACTTACAAACGCCAAGACAAAGAGGACTACCACCATCCTTGTCCTTGTTCTTCGATTCCCGAACCCACCCACCCCCCTCACCCCTCCCTCCCTCGCACCATGTTATTGTCCTGTGCATTCCTGTGCTGTGCCCTCAGCAGAAAACTACCCTAAGTCCATAGTCAGTCAAACAGAATGGATTTCATGCAAGGCAGAACTGAACTGCGGCTGCCAATTATAAAGGGTGTAAAATAAAACACATGCCCCAAGATTTACTTTTCGTAGGCATTGGTCTCAGTAGAAAATGATAGAGACGGAGTACAAAAGTCAAACAGAATGGATTTCATGCAAGGCAGAACTGAACTGCGGCTGCCAATTATAAAGGGTGTAAAATAAAACACATGCCCCAAGATTTACTTTTCGTAGGCATTGGTCTCAGTAGAAAATGATAGAGACGGCGTACAAAAATGATAAAATACCGTATCTAGTTGATAGGCTATACTCAGATGAAAGATGTACTCAAATAAACATACGTCTTTCACTCTGTTAAGTTCAATTTGTGTTGTAATTATGGAAACATAACTAAAGAGGGTGAGAAAATAAATTCTTCACTGTTTCATGTGTTAGTGACATCATCCTCATATCTATATCTAATATCTCAGTCTAAAAGTTCAAATTGTGAGACTTGTTCAGTTGGCTGTTCAGCTAGTACTGTTTTGGAGCGAACTGGTAATTTCCCTTTGAAGGCAATTGTTTTAGTTTTTGTATATTTTTACTGCAATTTTTAAAAGGTTGTTCTCACATACTTGATTTTGACAATGAGTTGCGAACTGCAGATAATTTCTGTCTTCTGGACGACTACTTGATTACTGGCGAACATCAGGGTATTTACGTTAGTGTATCCTCGCATTAATCTTAAACCCTATTCAACCTCCCATTTCCACTGTGTAACAACGTCGTCTAATAACATATCGAATATAGTAGGTGAAAGCGTGCACCCTTGCCTCACTCCAGTGTTGATGTTTAACTGTCCTGTCTTCTCTTCCCCTGTATTTATTATAATTTCTGTGTGTAGGTGCAAGTTAACCAGAATTACTGTTTTTGCCACGTCTGTATCTTTGCAATTTGTGCAGTTCGATATTGTTGTATTTGTAACTTAGACGCGTTATGCCAGTTTTCTACGATGGATTTTGTTGTTGTTGCACACGTTTTTCCCAGTGTGTCGCTCGGTTACAGCCTGTGTTCTGCCAGCGCTACGATCGTGATTTGAGCCCTGCGGTTCTCCTAGATTTCCCTGATTAACTTTCATGTATCTCTGTACTGATTGATTCTTCATTAAGCTGTAAATAAGACTTAGTACGACGCTTTCAATGCCACACGGAGCGGAACCTCTTTCTTGCTAGAAGACCTGGTGCATAGATAAAGAGTACCGCCATAAACTGGCAGACATGGTACTCGTCCGCCTACCACGCTCGCACTCAGCACCCAACAGCGACGCACCAGTGTATCTGCCCCCACCTGCGTCTGTTGTGCAAGGGGCGCTTTCTTTTGTCTTGCTGTAGTCGTTACTGCACTGGGAACCGACGCAATTCCGCCCGCACTAATTTTGCTGCGAGAAAATTACTCTCTCCGCAGCAGCTGCTGTTCCACTTTCAGTCGGCAACTGACCCCCGCACAGCGGGGGAAACCTTACAGTCTGCTTTGCTGCTACTTCTTCAGCTTCTGCCTAAGCGCCGTGGACCTCACTCCTTCGTCTTTCGTTTTACAATTGCTTCATTAAAAAATTTCGTAAAATTATTACGAGGAAGAAAAAAGTCTTACTCGTTAAAATGTTTTGAATTCATAAATTCCATTTCCTCTCAAGGCGAAGGCAGAACCTAATCTATGAGTGAAACTTCATCGTTTTTCTTTTACTCCATGGGAAATGATGCTACTAGTGCCGTCAAGATGACTGTGCTCGCAATAAATGCTAAATGAGGCGTTGCCAGATCAGTTGTCAGATGTGAAACTTATTTGTCCAGTTACAGAAAATTAAAACTTTCTCTCTGGGCAGAGGGAACATCGAGTATATACGGTACATTATTTCATCCTATGCGTGGGATACCTTTTTAAAACAGTTACTGGCATACTCCGCTCGGTGTCGAAAGATAAACAAAACACACATAAACAGTGAAATATTCTCGGATCAAATTAGAACATAGAGCCGAGCTTCATCATCTTCATCAGGAACAACCGACGGTTGTAATGCTACCAGAGATGAGATTTGCGATGGTAGCTGCGGGCACGACAAATCCCTTGACGCGTACAGTAAGGCTGCTCCAGACAGAATGTTCAAAAAAATTGCTCTGAGCACTATGGGACTTAACATCTATGGTCATCAGTCCCCTAGAACTTAGAACTACTTAAACCTAACTAACCTAAGGACATCACACAACACCCAGTCATCACGAGGCAGAGAAAATCCCTGACCCCGCCGGGAATCTAATCCGGGAACCCGGGCGCGGGAAGCGAGAACGCTACCGCACGAGCACGAGCTGAAGACAGACAGAATGTTCACACGTTAAATAAACAGACTGCAGCACTAGCAATACGGTCTGCTAAGGATCTGAATATTTAATGAAAGTCGAAGTTACGCTACCTCGCACACATTATCCCAGCTTCGGATCACTTCCCCGAAAATATCCAAAGAGCCACATGGTGGTTTCTAATGAGAGGCAACGTATTCAAAATAAAGTTAAATTCAGAGACTCTCTATAGCGAAGGGGGATCTCAATCTTATGAACATGTGCCGGTGATGCAAGATTCCTTTTTAGCCGTAGGCTAAAACACTATTACCATACAGAATTCGAGGTGGATCGTAAACCTAAAAGCTACATAGAGATCATACATCATGGCGCCCCCCTGTAAACATCCAGCTTACCTCCACATAAAGCTGTAGTACCTTGAGTTCAGGCTCCTACACAAGGTCAGCAACTCTCTGAAACCCCCTAACCAACTCTAAGCTGCACGAATTCTTCACCGAATCGATTAAAGCATACCATCACGAAGATGAGAGCATTAATATCTGGGGAATCGTCCACATTCGAAATCTACCATCATTCGCAAGATCACAATAGTATTCCATTGCGAAAAAAAAAATCACCACAAACCAGCAAAAGACCAGAATTCGTCTCCGCCTCACACCAGTATACCTGAGTTTTCTGCAGCTGCATCCCCTCACTTGCAGGTCGGCATGTGGAGGCGCCGCCGCCTTATTTGCATATCTGCCTCACAAACTGACAGCAATAACCGAGAAAATCCGGATTATATCAACCTGAAGGAACTTGTTTGTCCAGACAAGCTGCGATATCCGTGCACTAAAAACAGTGCGGCCACATGGATTATTGGACACACACTGACTTACGTAATAAGGAATATTTACGCCAACTTCAACGATTATTACACGTACATTGAGTACGAGAATCATAAAACAAGAAGTGGAGAAGAATGCTACGAAACGTACAATAGTATCCTGCAAATCTCTAACAATGTTACTATATTAAGAAAAAGAAATGTGCGCATCACATCCTGACTCTGCATAAGCTTGAAGATGTGTTATCTCTTACAGACTGTGGAAAATCAGATTCTCATGGAACATGTGTTAAGTTATGGTGCAATATATGATGCTTGTGGGTACGTGAATAGACACAACTGCAGCAATTGAACAATTAAACAATCACACGCTCCGTTACGCGTGCAGAAAGAACAATTATTTGAAACACATGACTTGGACGTTGAAAACTTTTCTGGAGCAACAATCCGTACAAGATGAGATTGAGGACTCAGCTCGTTTCCAACAAGATTGTGCGCCTCGGCGTGTTGCCTTAGGTGCACAGATTCTCCCGGCAGAAGGATGTGGCTCTCATAGAGTTTGGAGCCCTCGACCTCGAGACCCGTCTCAGAGTCCTCCTTAAGTGTCCCAGGTGAGGACTAACAGCATAGCATAACTGAAACAATGTATTAAAGCCGCAGCTCATCATCTACCTCTAGCGGATGTTCAATTGTTTCAGTCTGCGGAAGATGCTGGTAGAGTCACAGAAATGTATAGAGACTTTGTGTTCGCCCTGTATTGATTGTCCCTGTGGAAGAAGACTAGTGTCATAGATCAAAATATTACTAAGGGCACTCCATATCACATTTGCAATTGTGCACACAGCAAATATTCTTCTAATACTCTGTGTTTTTCCAAGAAGATAAACCCTTACAAAAAGAGTTATGAAATACACAAATCAAAATAAATTTTGCGTCACTTCGGTTCCTAGAGTTACGGAACCTGCACAGAAAATTGGAATAGAGATCTACATAAACATCATTTCGACCACTTTCATTGCTCATGAAAACCACACATTGCATGCTGTACCACTATACAGCGAGACCTTCAGAGGTTGTGGTCCAGACTGCTGTACACACCGGTACCTCTAATAACCAGTTCAACGTCGTCTTGCATTGATGGATGCTTGTATTCGTCGTGGCATACTATCCACAAGTTCATCAAGGCACTGTTGGTCCAGATTGTCCCGCCTCCCAACGTCGATTCGGCGTAGATCCCTCAGAGCGGTTACTGGGCCACGTCGTCCATAAATAGCCCTTTTCAATGTATCCTAGGCATGTTCGATAGTGTTCATGCCTGGAGAACATGCTGGCCACTCTATTCCAGGGATGTCGTTATCCTGAAGGAAGTCATTCACAATATATGCACGAGGGGGTCGCGAATTGTCATCCATGAAGACGAATGCCTCACCAATATGCTGCGTATATGGTTGCACTATCGGTCGGATGTTGGCATTCACGTATTCGTACAGCCGTTACAGTGCCTTCCATGACCACCATCGGCGTAAGTCAGCCCCACATAATGTCACTCCAAACCAGCAGGTAACCTCCACCTTGCTGCACTCGCTGGACAGTTTGTCTAAGGCATTCAGCCTGGCCGGGTTGCCTCCAAACATGTCTCCAATGATTGTCTGATTGAAGGCATATGCGACACCCATCAGTGAACAGAACGTGGTGCCAATCCTGAGCGGTCCATTCGGCATGTTGTTGGGTCCATCTGTACCGCGCTGCATGGTGTCGTGGTTGCAAAGGTGGACCTCGCCATGGACGTCGGGAGTGACGTTGCGCATCATGCAGCCTATTACGCACAGTTTGAGTAGTAACGCGACGCCCTGTGGCTGCACGAAAACCATTGTTCCCCTTGGCGGTGTTGCTGTCAGGGTTTCTCCGAGCCATAATCCGTAGGTAGCGGTAGTAGCCCTTGGGCGGCCTGCGCGAGGCATGTCACCGACAGTTCCTGCCTCTCGGTATCTCCTTCATGTCTGAACAACATCGCTTTAGTTCAGTCCGAGAAGCCTGGACACTTCCTTTGTAAAGAGCCCTTCTTGGCACAAAGAAACAATGCGAACGCAATAGAACCGCGGTGTTGAGCGTCTAGGTATGGTTTAACTACAAACGACATGAGCCATGAACCTGCTTCCTGGTTGAATGACTGGAACTGATCGGCTGTCGGACCCCCTCCGTCTGATAGGCGCTGCTCATGCATGGTTGTTTACATCTTTGGGCAGGTTTAGTGACATCTCTGAAGAGTCAAAGGGACTGTGTCTGTGATACAATATCCACAGTCAACGTACAGGAGTTCTGGGAACTGGGGTGTGCAAAACTTTATTTGGTGTGTGAATATTACCAAAAGTCAGAATGAGGAAGCTAACACAATTTTTTTTTTACATGTCAAGTTCCGTAGGACCAAACTGAGGAGGAAATCCCCAAGGTCATGAAACGTGTTACGACATGATATTACAACATAAAAGTAATAACAGTAAAAAATTAAATGTTTATGAATCCGAAAAAAGTCAATCCATAAGTTTAAGTAAACGCAATCAACAATACAACAAGAATGAGCTTAATTTTTCAAGAAACTCCTCGACAGAACAGAAGGAGTGACCCATGAGGAAGCACTTCAGTTTCAATTTCAAAGCGTGTGGATTACTGCTAAGATTTTTGAATTCGAGTGGTAGCATATTGAAAATGGATGTAGCAGTATACTGCGCTCCGATCCAAATGCAGGTTTCTGCCGAGTATTAACTGAGTGATAGCTGCTTATTCTTTGGCATAAGCTAATATTGTTAACAAGAAATGACAGTTAGGAATATATATATATTGAAAGGCCAATGTCAAAGTAGCCAGCCTCGTGAACACGGATCGACAAGAGGTTCGTGAACTTACACCCGAACCGCCGGTTCCTGAGCCAAAAATATTCTTTTAGAATGGGAGGATTTACTCCAAAATATAATACCATACGACATAAGAGAATGAAAGTAAGCATATTCGACCAATTTTCGTGTCGAACGATCACTCACTTCAGATACCGTTCGAATAGGAAAAATAGCAGCATTAAGTCTGTGAACAAGATCCTGAATATGGGCTGTCCATGACAGTTTACTATCTATCTGAACAACTAGAAATTTGAACTGTGCAGTTTCACTAATCATATGCCCATTCTGTGAAATTAAAACACCCGGTTTTGTTGAATTGTGTGTCAGGAACTGTAAAATATGAGACTTACTGTGATTTAGCATTAGTGGAACAGTAGTGGCCCCAACACTGATCAATGGGGCACCCCCTATTTGATCGTCTCCACTCAGGCCCCACATCTCAGCCATTCTCATCATTGTGAATAATGACCTTTTGCTGTCTGTTGTTAAGTAAGAGGTGAACCAATTGTGAGCTACTCCCCGTATTCTGTAATGATACAACTTCTGGAGCAATATATTGTGATCAACACAATCAAACGCCTTACATAAATAAATAAAAAATATGGCTAACGTTCGAAACCTTTTGTTTAACCCATCCAGTATCTCACAGAGAAAAGAGAATATAGCATTTTCAGTTATTAAACGACTTCTAAAGTCGAACTGTACATTTGATAGCTATCGTTTGATATAAAATGATCAAGTACCCTAACATACACAGCCTTTTCAATAAATTTGAAGATATTGATGTCATAGCAATAGGTCTAAAATTATCTACATTATCCCCTTCCCCCTTTTTATAAGGCGGTTTTACTACTGAGTACTTAAATCACTCAGGAAACTGACCATTCTAAAGGAAAAATTACAAATATGGCTAAATACAATGCAAACAAATGCAGCACAGTACTTTAATGTTTTGCTATCCATCATAACCATGAGAGTCCTTAGTCTTCAGTGATTTAATTATTGACTCAATCTCCCCCTTGTCTGTATTACAGAGGAGTATTTTAGACATCAGTCTCGGGAAAGCATTTTCCCAGAAAGTTCTATGATTCCCTGTAGGAAGTAAATTTTTATTCTATTCGCAAGCAATGCTCAGAAAATGATTGTTAAATACTGTACATATATCTGATTTATCAGTAAGAGAAATATCTTTACTACGAACGGACTTTATATCGTCGACTTTGTGCTGCTGCCCGAACACTTCCTTCACAACTGACCATACGTTTTTAATTTTAACCTATCAATTGGCTATTTTATTTGTGTAGTGGACTGACAAGGCAGCCAGTCCACAGAGACGGGTAGCCGAAAGGGCACACGTACACACACGCCGACTGGCGCGAAGTCTGGAACAGGATACGTGATGAATGTGATAAAGAAAAGAACGTAGCTACTAGAACACTTAACTTTTATATCGTCAAAAAACAAATAATAAAAAAAAATTTGCATAGCGCGAGAATCGATCCGGCGACCTTTGGATTACGAACCCGAGCGCTTACCGCTGCGCCACGACGCTGTTCGGAATTGTTAATTGTAGAGAGTAGTTCAGCGCAACGGTTTCTTTTAAATGTCGATTTTCTCGACAACGGCTGAGAAGTGCATTTTGGTGCTTTGCCACATTGCACCTCTGGCCAAGAGCATTTATTATGCGCAGTATGAATCGAACCTGAATTTCACAATTGGCGGCCTCCCCTTGTAAGTCAATCCAATGGAAGGGTTTGTGTTTGGTGACTGCTGAAGAACGTTACCTGCCATCATGTGTCATGTCAGTGTTGAGGCATAGAGGAGGTGGAGTTACGATATGGGATTGTTTTATCGTGGTTAGCGTGTGGCCTCCCTGCCTCATTGACGGAAACGCTACGTGCGAAAGGATATGTACACATTCTACAGCAGTGTGTACTGCATGCAGTGGAGGAAAAGTTCGGAGAGAGGACAGTTTCCATCAGCATGACAATGCCGTTCATCATAAAGCAGAGTCTTTAAGGTGATGGTCTGTCACCAATTACATTTCTGATATCCACCGACCTGACCGCAGTCACGACCTGAATTTAATGTAATACCTTGTGGAACAGTGATAACATTGACTTCATTCCAGACACCAGCGTCCAATATCCCTACCATTCCTGATTTCGGCTAGAGACCAAGCCGTCCTAAGATCGAATGGTAGGCACACACCATTAATAAGTATTAAGATACTTTTTACCATACGGTACATAGCGATAAACTTCGAAGGATTTTAGAGAATGTACGTCGACGTGTCAGCCATCACTGTGCCTATCGGTCGCTACAGCGATGTTGTGGTCGGTGTGTGCGTTGGAAATCTGCCGCCAACCCAATGCGAGAAATGCCGCGTGCGGTCCACCAGTGTAAGCACATATACACATGTTTTCTGACGAAGCGTGACCTAGGGCTTTGTGTGTTTCTGTGAGTATATATGAAGGGCTTATTTCAATAGTGGTACAAGTCCACTTTTGTTCATTCCGAGATACAAGAGTCCTAAAGTTAAATGAGCGCAGAAAAATCTGCAGATGAGATACCAGAAATATTCAAGCATATCGCTTCTTGCTAGAGATGAACCTTTCTTTCTGTTTGTTTGGACCATTAATGTCAGACGCATTATAGACAGAAAAGTGGAGGTAATGGACTTGCACCACTATTGAAATAAGCCCTAGGCCTGAACAAATTCCAATCAGACTTGACGTTCTTAGGAGAAATGGCCGCGATACGAGAGTAACGATGATTCGAGGCAAACATGTCCAATAAACATTGGCTCTCAAATGCATGCCCTAAGAACTATGGTATTGTGAAACGCGTCGCTCCTACTGATATCTTACGATATTCACTTTAGAACCCGCGTTTATTGGACATTTTTTCTCGTTTTAGTCCTTTCAATTTTTGGAAAGCAAATTTCCTGAAGTAGAAGAGATTTGTTTCACAGTATTAAGACGAAGAAGTGCTCATAGCTTTTAAAATATGCATTTTAACCCTTTCCAGCCCAACTTTTATTTACTTGTGGGAAAAAATATTTTTTCGCGTATTTCCCTGCATAATGATTGGAATTTATTAATGTTCATGCACCTACCAACATTGCCAACAAAAAAGAACCGGAGAAGACAGAAAAATTTTGGGAAAAACTCGAAACCGAAATGTCCAAAATTCCAGAGGAGGATGTAAAAATTCTTCTAGGGGATTTCAACGCGCAAATTGGCAAAGAGAGGAAATATAAAAAAACAGTCGGTAATTACCCTGCACACAAATTCACAAACAAGAACGGCATGAGACTCATCGAGTTATGTCAGCAAAACAACCTAAAAATCGTGACAACATCACTTCGAAAAGACCCCAAGAAACAAAAAACATGGAGATCACCAAACCTTCAGCTTGGTGAATTTCAAATAGACCATGTTGCGATCTCCTATGACTTCCAGAAAGAAATACACGACGTTCAAGTCCGCAGAGGGGCAAATATAGATTCTGACCACTACCTTACCAGAGTTAAAATTAAATTCACTCCAAAAAGGAAACGCCAAAGGAAATCACCACTAATTCCCAAATTTGACTTGAAAAATATCAAGGAATCAGAAATTACAGAAGCATGGGATAAACAACCAACAAACAACTGGAAAGATTTCCGAACGAAAATTATACAGAAAGCAAGAGATTTGATTCCGTTAAAGAAAATATCCAAGCATCCATGGTGGAATTCGAATTGTGATAACGCATTAGAAGAGAGACAACAAGCCTTTTTAAATTACAATTGTGACAAATCAGAAACCACACAACAAACATTTTTCAAAGTGAGAAAACAAACAGCTAAAATACTTAGACAAACTAAAAGAAAATACCTTAATGAACAGCTAAACACAATTGAAGAAAACTTTAAGAACCACAACACTCAAGATTTTTATAAAATATTCGCAAATCAAATCAAAGGATACACTCCACAAAATCTCTGCTTCCGGAAACAGAATGGAAAATTGGCACTAACTAACAAAGAAAATTGCCAAGAACTAGCTAAATATTTCTCACAACTCCTAAATTGCCCACAACCAAGTACAAGATTCCCCAGATTACAACCAGAACACACGAATGAGACTTCACTACCACCATCTCAAGAAGAAATTTATAGTCACATTAGAAAACTCAAAAATAATAAATCATCGGGAGAAGATGGAATTGTAGCTGAACTACTGAAAAACCTTGGTCCAAATTCGTTAAAAGAGATCACTAGCATCATCCAAGAAATTTGGCAGACAGAAAATATCCCAGAGGAGTGGAAGTGTGCACTAATTCACCCATTGCACAAAAAGGGAGAGAGATCAGACGTAAACAACTACAGAGGCATTTCACTTTTACCAGTTACCTACAAAATTCTATCTGCATGTCTCCTAAAGAGGGCACAAGAACAACTAGAACATACAATTTCAGATTACCAAGCAGGCTTTCGTCCTAATAGATCATGCCCGGAACAGATATTCAACCTTAAAACTATTTTAAAGATTAAAGCAATCAGGTCAAAACCAATAATCTGCACATTCGTTGATTTCAAAAAGGCATACGATTCCATAGACAGACAGTCTCTATGTCACATTCTCGAAGAACGAGGCCTAGACACTAAAACCCGAAAACTAATTGAACAAACACTAACAGAAACCAAATCAAAAATTAAATTCAGAGGGGAAATTTCGGAACCATTCTCAATTAAAACAGGAGTAAGACAAGGAGATGGGATCTCACCACTATTATTCAATATAGTTTTGGACAAAGTTATGAAAGAGTGGGAAGTAACACTAAGGAAACAAAGCTTGTGGAAGCCAATTGAACTAGGAAGAGGTAAAGGAAAATTGAACATCCCTTATTTAGCGTTTGCAGATGACTTGGCAATTATAACTGACAGTGAAGAAACAGCAGTAAAACAAATTGAGACACTTAAAGAATGTGCTGAGAAGGTTGGCCTGCAAATCTCCTTTGAGAAGACAGAATTCATCTGCTCAAAATTAGATATTTCGAAACTAAAAACAAAGTATGGTGAAATAACTAGAGTCAAGCACTTTAAGTATCTCGGTGAAGTTATTGAACCAACAGGACTTGAGAAAAAAGCACAAAAAAACCGATTACAGAAAATCAAGAAAGCATTCGGACTTATTCAAAATATATATAACAAGAAATGTCTATCAAAAGGCACTAAAATCAGACACTACAACACAGTCATCAAACCAACAGTCACATATGCAAGTGAAACACTCTCCCTGAATAGAAAATTAGATTTACACGAAATTAAGAAAGTAGAGAGAAAAATTATTAGAAAAATCCTAGGACCACGATACACACAAGATGGATACAGGCTGCAGACTACCGAGACAACCGAAAAAATATCAAACATCGAGGCAGATATCAGGAAGAGGCGGATGAAGTTTTATGGACATATAGACAGATTACCTGGAAACAGGTTAACTAAACGTCTATTGGACTATATGACATCACTTAAGGCAACAATACCCTGGGTAACTGAAGTTAAGAAGGATTTGAAAAAGGCAAAAATTGACATAACAAACACATCAGACCGGGATACATTCAGAAGAAAAATCGACAAGTGGAAGTTTACTCCAGAGACGGAATCTAAACCTTTCCGACCAAAGTGGACCGAAGAAAGGAAGAAGGCCTTTGGGGAGGCAATGAACAAATACTGGGAAAATAAGAAGAACATTAAGAAATGTTAATCAGCTGCTTATCGTTCTCCCATGGGGACATTCGCTAATAATAATAATAATTTATAAGAAATTTTGTTACTTTTTTGTTTTTCGAGGGAAATTTGGGATGACTCCATATGGCATCATTGGGCAGGATTTGTTTCCTTCAGTCAGGTGGTTGGGATGTCACAGTTCTTGGTAATGGAACTTGAATGAATATTTTAATTACACAATTTGAAGCAGTTTATTAAAGAAAAATTAGTACATACAATAATGCAACTTGCATTTCAGAACAATTTTATGTTTTTTTTACAGCATGATTGTTACTTTACATGAAAATTTAAGAAACAGTTCCTGTCTTTGGTTAAGCAAAGAAGTTTATTACATTTGATGCATTTTGTTCGAGAATATGCTGTAATGCACAATATACATCTCTGTTTTCTACATTCTGCGGCCAGTGTCCAATGTTGTCATACCTTACTTACATCATCAACTGGGCTGGGAACCAATGGGGCTCGTTTCTTCACAACTGTAGGCGATGGACTGTCATCTGATGGCCGTCCTCGTCTTCTTACCAAAATGTCTCCTGCTTTTAGTAGTCCATGAGCTACATCAGACCGAAAAATCAACAGAAACATGTGTTTGGTAATTCCTCTTTATCCGCAATGTCGGCGATATAGGAGCCACGCATTCACAACACACATGTCAAGAAGGTGGAATACGATCCTTAGATAAAATCTTTTCACATCAATATTACTCCTATACAAAGCAACCAGCATGTCGTACAGATCAACTCCTCCCATCGAACGGTTATATTCTCTAACAACGTCTGGCCTTGGAATATCAATATATTTTCGTTCTCCCACTGACCAACGTTTCACTGGTTCTACTGGACTTACTCCTTTGTATGATGATGCAAGAACGACAGACTTGTTATCATACCACTTCAGCGCTATGATGTTCCTTTCTGTTTCAGTTCGATAATCGTATGGTCCTCGTCTCTGCTTTTTCAGCTCACTGTCTGCTTTTAGATTGCAGTCTTGAAAGTCTTGCGGGTCTAACAGTTCCAACAGCCAAAATGCCATAGTTTTTCAGGGCAGAAATAAGATTGTAAGAGGTGAACCAATTGTCTGTAAACACTTTAAAATTTTTATATTTTGGCAGTCCTTCCACAAGCGTCATCACAATATCACCACTTATACCAAGACCAGTATCATTATGTACAGTTCCTTTCCCTCGGTATATTTCAAAATCGTACACAATTCCACTAGAACCAGCACGGGCAAAAAATTTGAAACCCCACTTGTGTGGTATGCTTTTTACATACTGTTTCAGGGATGAATGACCTTTGAAAGGAATGATTAATTCATCCACTGAATGATATTCCTGAGGTTCAATAATTGAAAAACCTTGTTTGATTTTGTCAACAAATGGTCTCACCTTGAACAGCTTGTCATAATCAGGGTCCTCTCTTTGTTTCATTTTAGTGTTGTCATTCACATGTGAATAATTTCTTAGCTTATCAAGCCTATTTATAGGCATTGAGTCAGCTACTGGAGAAAATCTTGTAGCCTCTGCCCAGTTCATTCTGTAACTAGGCATTTTCACAACACCTGCTAGGATGTTTATCCCTATATACTTTTCTATTTCACGAACATTTGTATCTAAAGATACACCTGTTTTCTTTGTGCAGTATAGATTAGATTGCTGAACTAGGTTCTGGATAATATCATCACTACACATTGTTCTGAAATACTGCAAAGACCTTCTCCTGGAGGGTCAGAAAAAGCTGCATTACATGATGTGTCCACTTCTTCAATGTCCTTCATTCTCCACCGAAGATCCCGGTGTGTATCACGCTGAATTTTCTGAGCTGAATAACTTGGTGCAACTTTTGGCCCAGCAAGTAATCTTGAAGCTAGGGGAACATCATCTTCATCATTGGCTTGAGGGTCCAGAATTTCAACCATAT